>NW_028145751.1:157500-432500 GCF_977016875.1 Pavona decussata
ACCATACCATACCATACCATACCATACCATACCATACCATACCATACCATACCTTTTATTATACACGATTGGTTCAGTTAAAAGCAGTAGCTTCTGGGGTCGCGTTACAACTTAAAGAAATACACGGCGATTCTTATAATATCTCCACCTACATTTTTAACTGACTCGCGCACTGGACCAGTGCTACAGTTAAAGACTGCGGGAAGATCTTGGAAGTTAAAATCGATTACCGTAATGGGCTACAGAGAAATAACTGGCGGAAGAGAGGGTTTGAGAATGTAAGATATGATCATTCAACATGAATTAACAACTTCTCCCCACTACTGCTATAATTAATGTATAGGGAAAAGAAAGGAGAATCCGTATTTTGATATTGCGAGATCGAAGATCCAACGCGCTATACACTTCACACTGTGTCCTTTTCACAGTAATAAAATATTATAAAAGCAACTCCCAAGTTTATTCCACCCAGATTAAATCAGCTTGCGAGAAGCTTCAGTACAACTTCTACTCCTTTGGAGTCGTACTTCTTCAGTTTAGCAACACGAGGTTGTAACTGACTCTTCACAGTCTCGGACACTCCAGGAGCGGAAGATTCAAGCAAGCTGAAAATGAAACGAAAGAAATTAAACCAAGAACAAAAAGAAAAGTTATTGGCAAGTTAGCATCCTTTGAACCCGATGCAAGCTTTTCTAGTAGATTTGGCGAATTTGGCTGGAGCAGGCTGTGACGCTCTGCAACAACTTCTGCTGGCTACCAGGCGTTTTCATTTAGAAAAGGACCAAGAATCTGTTTCTCACTTGTTATGATAGCAACAGGTCAGCTTTCGTTTTCCGGAGGTTTTGTTTGCCTTATCAATTTATGAAGTGCATACAAGCCACTTCAAAATCAGAAACAAGGGTTATCCTTTTGTTAAGTAAGAGATCAGGGCTGAGTTGCTCGAAGCGTGGTTAGCGCTAACCATTGGTTAAGAGGTATTAAAACCTATAGGTTGTCATGGCATTTAACCCGGGTTAGCGCTAACCATGCTTCGAGCAACTGGGCCCAGGTGTGTAAACACTTTTTAACCCCATGGGTTTTCGTTTTCACACCTCCACATTCCTTTCTCCCTAATTCCTGTTCTTTGTGTTTAATTAATATGTGGAAATAAAGAAACTTGAAACTTGAACTTGTTACTCGTGGTCGCGATCTGTCAGACTATTAACGAGAAACGAGATATGATATGAAACTATCGACTTCAGTGCAAATGTTTCCCGTGTTTTCAACGGACAGTCAACTTCAGCACAAAAATTACCGCGCATTGCGCCCCGCCCCTCCTCTCCACGTTATCAATAAGCTTGTCCTCTGAACAAGGCATGCTTGGACACAACTAAATTCAAGGCACTGACGGAACACGCAGAGAAAAGCAATTGTTTTCGGAGTACTTCATCTGATCTTCTCAGCTAGTTTCAAGTATTTAGGGTGCAATCCATGCTCGCAAAGTCCCATGATGCAACCCTCTATACTGTGAGTACCGTATATTTGTGTTAGGGGAAGTTCAAAACATGGGTTGCTGATGTGGATTGAAATTACGCCAATCTAATGCATTCGCATACGATCGCAGCATCACCGACATTGTGTATTATGTAATTACTGTTATTATATTTATTTGACACGTATGCATTACTTGTATAAATAAATGATGATGATGATGATGATGATGATGATGATGATGATGTTCACAAACAGCCTCGATTTCCGCTGCTCTTTAGGTAAGGAGCGCGGGCTCGTCTCCCCAAATAGCAGCTGAAAATAATCGAGCCTCCATGTAGTTAACTTGATACGATTGCAAAGGATTGTGACCACAAGAGAAAGTGTTTATATCAGGATTGCAGAAAATCTCAAGCAGCAAACAAAGAGGGTCGCTTCCACACGATTACAGAATTTTTGACAACTAATTTTGCGATCGACGATCGCAGGCGATCATATGAAAACTTCCCTCAACAAAAAAAAAAATAAAAAAAACACGGAAACGAAGGCGTCAGGGTACCTTGGTAACGAACGTACCTTGCAACGACAAACGCGCCTCTATTCACCTTGCACCACTCAAAAAGCGTGCCTGGGTCTGTATTGTCAAGCAGCAATTTACTGAACAGCACTTGATCTATAAAACAAAGAAGATCACTTGAATTATTTCATTACCTGTCCAAATAAATCTTTCAGTGTTGACTCAGATCATTATAGAACAATAACCCGTGGTAGAGCACTGCACCGGCATCGCAGAGGTGATGGGTTAAAATCCTGTTCAAGCCCGAATTTTTTTCAAGAAGGAAGAAAGGAAGGAAGAAGAAAAGAAAGAATAACGACTTCTCATATTTACTCCGAGGTCATCAGATCCTAAGTTCATTGCGCTTAATTTACCTTTGTTCTCTGATAGCAGTCTTTCCTTATCTTGGTTAATTAGTCTCTTTAGTGCGTAATGTCCTGCGGCACTTTTGACGACATGGTCCTAGAAAAAAACCATTCAGAAAAAGCATGTTAAGGATGGTGCCTACTTTTGTCACTACGCATAAATATGTGTTCTGCGCATCTCGAGATACTCGGGTTTCCTGTGGGTGTGCCTACTAATGCAGAGATAATTTTGCACGGCTTAAAACTATGCAGAGAAAGCAGAACTTAGCAAGTGCTCTTGGTATCCAAAAAGAAAACTGGGGGTAAACGTGCATTTTTCAGAGATAACAAAGCTTCAATTTGGAAATATAGCGCCATACATTGCTTTGTATTTTACTGTTTTTTTTTAGAACAATTGTTGCCTAATTATCTCTAAAAAACGAGTGGTTACTCCCAATTTTCTTTTTGAATTTCATTAGCCCTTGCTACGATCTGCTTTCCCCGCATAGTCATAAACCACACAAAAATACTTCTTAATTAGTGCTTTTTTCAACAAAACTAAGTTGATAAGGTAAATTTGGTCACCGTAACGAGATTGGAGTGCTGACTTTTCGAGTGTTAGCCCTTCGTTAGC
This sequence comes from Pavona decussata, assembly GCF_977016875.1. Taxonomy (NCBI): domain Eukaryota; kingdom Metazoa; phylum Cnidaria; class Anthozoa; order Scleractinia; family Agariciidae; genus Pavona; species Pavona decussata. The sequence goes on from NW_028145751.1 coordinate 160,505, forward strand.
GCGAATCAAGCCAGAAATCGTTGGTTGTCTGTGTGGTTTATATAAGAGACATTTAGATTCTAGTACAAGTACGACTACGAGATTTGACTTCGAGTTTTCACCGTAGTACTAAGAACAGATATATCACAGAAAGTTTCATTTCACTCTTTACGAACGACGAACTTGACGCAGTTGGTTTGAATGATGATAGTTAAGCCCTTTCGTGTTTCCAAAAAGACGAGATCACCTACGCTTCGAGGACTCGTTTTCGCCACTATGACCTTCTTTCAAAAACTCGTAGTAAAATGACGACAGCTATCTCGTTTTCCCGCCAAAATGACACTGGTTCACGCGCGCGCGCACTCTTTGTTTATTGGAGAAACTCTTAGTCGCACTCGTACTCGTACTAGAATCTAAAGGTCTCCATAGTGAGCAGTGGAGCTACGCTATTGACGGAATCATAGTAACGTGAAAACAAATATACATTAGTGGAATGAAACAGAGTAATGCTTGATCCTCACTGACACTGTGTTTTGTTACATGTTCTACAAAGACGACGCAGAAGATCCCAGAATCAACGCCAATAATTCTGCAAACACATCGAAACAAACTTCTCCGACCGCTTGGAATCGTCTGCAATTTAAAAAGTAGAGTAGCCCGGAGGTCGTCCGTTTGTTACGGAAAATGTCCAGAATATCCGCGTATTCATTCCCATTTAACAGGTTGGTCTGGATATTTTGGCTACTGAAATGGAAAGCGTCCCAGACTTTACCCTCCCCTCCCCCCTCCCCCCTCATGCTTTTCCATAAATTAGCGGCTTACCTCGTCAGTAGTTGTGGGGTCCAGATCCCTGCAAGCCAACTTGCATATGGCAACCATGGCTGACTCAACATCACCTTGAAGATTAGAAAATTAAACAACGTGAGACTGTAGAGAGCACGATGCATTCGCTTGTTTTACTTGCGACAGAATCTCACTTTTTACTTGATGACCTCGGGATTCAAATAATGGAAGATTAATTCCTAACACGATGCTCGTTTTGTTTTTGTTTTCAACACTCGCACACTTTCCACCGAATTATGGACTGCAATACTCAGCTGTGTCCTCAACAGTCCAATAGGAAGACCCTTAAGGAAGATTTCTACAAAGATCCCACATGTTTCAAATGCCAAAGCAACGATTGAGAGACTTGAGCGCTGCAGGTCCGACCCAGTCTGTAGACTGACGCTTTGTAGCAAGGCTAAACAGTCATTTCTTCAAGTGTAAAGACGTATCTTCGGACGGGCGGTACTATTCTCCTGTAGGTTAAAACGTGTACTGTCCGTGGACCAACTCAACTTGCTGAAATCCTATCGTGTTTATCGCTTTTCTGGACGAAGTTAAATAAAGATATGTGTCCAACTGCACAGATTTTACGTTTAAGTATATACATTGTACACCTATTCAGTTAACGTTGCTGTACCAAAGTGCACCAGTACACATGTACGCGATAAGACGACAAGACCGATATTATGAAGGGACATTTTAATACCAACATTAGCAAATGGACAAAAAGAATCATGCAGGCAAACTTATGAGTCTTGTCCACAATGTTATCGTATTCATAACCTCGTAACGACTTTTAAAAACTTGAAATCAGACAAGGTTAATCCCCCCGCCCCCCCCCCCCCCTAAAAAAAAACAGCTTTACACCGGGACGCTTCCATCGAAACCTGTAAGAAAGCAATTCAAGCTACCTTAGTTGCTGCCGTTACCTGCCGTTACTTTTAGCAAGTCGCTTAATAAATGTAAAAAGTTTTGTTGCTCCATACTAAGAAATTTACTTGCCACTCACCAGTGCAGTTCAGAAGAGTAGCTTGAACAAGTTGGCATCCACCTTTATCAAACATTAACTGCTGTCCATTTTTCTCTACCAGCTGTAACAGAACGGGTGATATGCCCTCTAAAAGTTCTTTTCGTCTCTGCTCTGAATCCTTTTTGCTGTAGAACAGAAAAGATAATAGAAGAAAGATGTGAATCGGAGTGATTGCAATAGTTTTCCGATGAAAAGCCCAAAACCAGGCGGTGAATAAAATTACCTAATTCAGATGATTCAGACAGAAAGGATAGTATAAAACGGAGCCAAACATGAAACTGTTGTCAAGCGCGGGAAAACATACAACCGATGCCAATTAAGCGCGGGAAAACATGTAACCGGTGCCAAGCGTGGAAAAACATGTAACCGGTGCCAAGCGTGGAAAAAAAATGTAACCTGTGCAAAACGCGGGAAAACATGCAACCGTTGCTAAAGTCGGGAAAAAATACAGCCGATGCCAAGCGCGGGAAAGCATACAACCGATGCCAAGCGCGGCAAACAATGTAACCGTTGTCAAGCGCGGGAAAACATACAGCCGATGCCAAGCACTGGAAAACATGAAACCGGTAGAAAACGCGGGAAAACATGCAACCGGTGCCAAGCGCGGGAAAACCTACAACCGATGCCAAGCGCGAGAAAACATACAACCGATGTCAAGCGCAGGAAAATATGCAACCGATGCTAAACGCTGAAAACTTGCAACCCATGCCAAGCGCGGGAAAACTTGCAACCGGTGCAAAGCGCGGGAAAATATGCAACTGGTGTGCAGCGCGTAAAAATGTTACCGGTGAAAAACGCGGGAAAACATACAACCGATCCTAAGCGCGGGAAAATAAGCAACCGCCAACAGACAACTAATTAGGCCATGTTTTTGCGTGACGTGTGAACGCTTATTTCGTTTTTTCCCAGGTTAGGTCTGCACTCAAAACGAGTATCAATTATCAACCCCTCTAACAATATAAATTAAAGTTGCAACCGATGTTAAGTTTTCCAAAACTGACATTTAGTAGAATTACCTATTGGCATTTCCATCTCCTTTTTTCAATAACTCCACAACAGTAGGATGGAAGTGTGCAGGGCTTCTCGGGCACAAGAGATACATCAGCACCTTTCTGCCATACGTGTCTAATGCCAGCTCCTGTAGGGTGGGCTGGATTTCCTGTAGAGGAAGCAAAATAGACGTCAAAAGCTAATTGCGATAAACAGACCACTATTACTACACGAAGGTGGTAGACTTCAGTACAATTCTTTGACGTCCTCTGCAAAACAAAAACGTGAAATGAGCACATTCAAGGTTTTTTGGAGGACGAGAATGCATGATGATTAATTTCCGCCTCTCTTTCTGAACTTTAGAGCCGCCCCTACGACGTTAGCTCCTGGATAGTTCGGCCACATTACACAAACTAAACGAGTAGAATTATCGCGAATTTATTCAAAAAACGCGAATGCAATTTAAGTTTCGGTTTCGTTTTCGACGTCGTCTCTGCTTAAGGTCCCTATAATAATTTCTACCAAGTAAGTGAAGTTTTCCTTTGACATCACGAAAATTATACATTATATTTTTATAAGCTCACGTCAGAGACAATTAAAAACTTACAGGAAACACAATTTTCCTGACAAGCACTGTATCATCCACACAATCAAATAACGCTAAAAGGACCAGATGGCCAAACTCTTCCTGAAAAAGGAAAAAACAAAACAAAAACATTCCATTATCTACTGAAACAAAAAACATTGAGGCATTTAACTACATGTTTGGAAATGTCAAATCCCTACAAAGAATTCCATGATTGTAAATCAATTCTGGGCATAGCCATTAACATTGAGACAATGTTTTCCACTCATGGATAAGGCAGTTAGTTTTTAATGAAACTGCGGTGCTGCGTCGTTTCGATGAAGCTGTTTTGCGACTCACTGTCGGTGGTGAGTTTATGAAGAAAAGTGCGGGGAGGAGTGAGTTACGAAGGAGTCTTAAACATGAAACTTAATTTGCCATGTTATGACTTGCCGGAAAAATTATTGTGGTACTTGCTTTCAACAATTAACTAGTTATATGTGCAAGAAAAAAAAGGAAGAATTAGCCTGTTGTCACGTAGAAACGGCAACCGGCAAACGCGAAAAATGGCGGGAAAATCTTGGTCAAGTGGTCATTTTTGCCGTTCGCGTTTCACGTATGTGCGATGCTGAATCTCTCCACTAAGTTATTCTAACCCTGTTAATTTGACTGCCCTTCACTAGTGAATGAATGATAAGTTATATTTCAAACATCAGGAAGAGTGTTTCATCCGATTTCCAAACACTGAAAACTGGGTTTAAAAAATGACGCACAGACGACTATCTTTTAAGCAACTTTGAGGTGATTGGAAATCGGTGCCAAGCGCAGGAAAACGTGAAACCGATGCTAAACGTTCTTCCATCACAAATTCACTAGAAATTTTGCTCTTCGTGTCATATCAACATTTTGCTCATGGGGATGTTATACAGTCAATACTTTAGAATAATTTTGAAAAACATCATCAAAATCCTAGTCATGCAGTCCCTTTAAATACCAGAACAACTGATACAATAAAGAAATGATATGATTACAGTTGTATATCACATAGGTATGAGTACTTACTTTGCAGATTTTTACATAGTAACTTTTGAAGGACTTGATGAGAACTTTACGATCCTTCAGAAAACAGAACACAATATAAGAAACAGCCAAGAGTAGCAGCACAAGCTGGAGTGACTTCCATTCACTTCTCAAATTCATTTATTTAAATTAGTTTGAATGTTTAGAAGGAAAAAAGTAAGTCATACATGTATTACATAAATTAAGTGTTAGATATGCTGCTGCTGATTTTTGGAACAAAATACCTCTAAACATCAAGAATACAGCGTCTCTTCAAAGTTTTAGAAAAGATTTAAAAGAATATCTGCTATCATCCGAAGCCTGAGAGTGATTTCTTGACTTCCTGCATACACGTAGTTATTTATTTCATTTATCTATTTATTTATTTTTTCTTATTCTTTTTCATTACTCATTCGTTCATTTACTTACCTACATGTATGTTTGCTTATTTCCATGTATACTCGCTAACTAAGATTAATTTAAATACAGATATCCTTTTGTTAAGTAAGAGAGTAATGAAAAAAAACAGCATTAAGGGTTCCACGAATTCTTGTGTGATATTGGAGCAATTTCTGAACATAATTCATCACTTTTCCTTCATAACATGCAAGATGCCAAACCTCACCTTTGCCGTTCCATGCCACAAGCAGTGCATACCAACTCTTGCTCCATCATGAGTGTGAAGAATAAGGACAACAGATTCTTTGATCATCTCAATCATTTCCTGCAAGGAAAAAAAATCAGGACTGCTTTTACAACTTTTTGTATAAAGTTTTGAATTTATTTAGAGCACCATGTAATTCAATTCTAATAGTTTAACCATCATTTGGTTACTCATTTGGGTTGAAACTCAGATCAGGGGTGGAATCTGACTAGCATAAACACATCAAGCTATTTACTAGGTATATTATTTTAAACATGTACATACCAATCGTGAGCTATCATCAGCATGAGTGAGGTATTCTAAGAGAACTCTGTGGACAATGCTGTGACCAATAACTGATCTACATGGAACAAAAGAAAAAAAAGGAAAAGTTTTAATGCTAGTTATGTCATTGGTTAGAATCATTATAATTAAAATTGCTCATACAATGTAATGGATGTTCTTGGATGTGATATTGGCTGTTCTTGGACCTGATAAAAAATAAGCATGTTTGTTTGTATTAAAGTTATTTATTTTCTGTCAGTGCATGAGTGGAAGGAATTCTGTAACTCCTGCAATCTGATTGGTTCTAGTAGCAGGCAGAATTTTTCGATCTTGCCTGTGAACCTGGGAGAAGTTGCTGCAAGACCTGGGCTTTTTTCTTGTGGAAAAAATAAAAATGTATTTCACCGGCCTAGGTTGGTCCATATTGGGAAAAACAGATGGTGAAAAACATAATTATACTTTCTTTGCACATATGCCACTCATTGACATTCCAATCCTAGCAGTATGCAGGATATTTGTCCCAGGAACCTTGTGTAATGGCCTTAGCTCCTATGAGTCTCCTGTAGCTCAGTGTAAGAGCATCCAAACCTGTAATCGGAAGGTCTTGGCTTCGACTCCTGATAGGAGCACTCGGAATTTCTTTTTCCGAGTTTGCCTGTATCATTACTGAATAATACATCATTCTCATACATGTATACTGCTTACTTGTCTACAAGAGGAAGCAAGGCATCTTTCATGTATTTGAGGATGGTACGTTTTCTGGCCGGCTCAGATTCTAGCACTTTTTCCAAGGAGTTTAACTCTGATGACTGCAACAAAAGATAACAGGGTCGATGTCGTGAAATATTAATTTTGTTCCAGACAATTAAGCCAGTAACATGTAAACACCATGACTAACTGATGAACAAAATTAAGTGCTTCTTCCTCCATTACACGAATCTCTGCGTGTCAATACATGCACTTTGTAGAGTTTGCGTGTAATTATTTACATGCCCAACCTTTTCCTTTTTTTTTTACTTGTACATACAAAGCATGCAGGGGTTTCATTAGGATTTTGAACCTGGGCAGGGTAGTCACAGATGTAACTATGGTATTCTATTAAAAAAGTTGGTAGGGAAGTTAAACACAGCCGGGCAAAGTCATGTTCACAGACAGTCAATTTGTTAAGTGCCGGCCCTTTATGAAACCCCTGAGCATGCATCGAAATAAAATTGCATACATGTACAAAATAAATAGTTTGATGGTAGATTTAAATGCATGCTATCATTGTGTTATGCTGCTACTCCCATGACCAGTACTGTATTTAAATCTTAAGTAGTTATGTAACCTTTAAATTGTGAAGATCCACAACATACATCTGTACAGCGCCTTAATTTTAGAGTGCTTACCTTAAAGAAAGCAAAATCTGCTCCATAAAATTCCTGGATGAGGAAGGCTTTTTGTGCTGAGTTTGCATAATCACTGTAAATGGTCTCAAGAATAGATGACGCTTCCTGAAAGTTCACAATACTGTAAGTGTTCAGCTTTGACTTTTAAACAAATATTAGCAACATAAAATAATTTTACTGTAATGCAATAGATTGAAAAAGTGTTTAATGTATTTTGACTCTGACTCCAAAAATTCTTACTTTATGTCTGATCAGCTTGCGGACTTGTCCATAAAAACACTTGATAACTACATCACGCTGCTTTTTGGTTCTGCAATATAAAATCACTTTTGATCAATAATTGTTGTGTACGTTGCTCGTTGCTAAAGAAAATGTTTTGTTTATCTTCACATATGCATTGAATGGTGACGTTTTCAAAATACAGTTTAGCTGATGACCTGGTGCCTCTCAGTTTGACAATTATAATAATGTACATGTACATGTATAGTAACAAAATAATGGAGAAGGGGGCTAGTTTGTAAAGAAACTGTTGTTCTCTATCAGTGTGGAGTAGAAACGAATGTTTGGTTTATCAATAGCCTTGATCACTAAAGGTAAAGTGGCCACAGTGAAGAGATTCGAGTGCTGAGATTTCAACCATTGGCCCTTTGTCAGAGCAACATAGACTTGGCACAAGTCAACTTCTTACGGCATGCATGAGAGATAGCGTGAAGCACAGGTGTACAGTACATACTTTACATGTAAATTGTCTTGTCTAAGGGTACACTATGTGGGCAGAGACTAAAGGTCTCCAAGCAACATTCTCCAGCAAGGTATTTCACACCTACCCATAAATCAATAACTTTTTCACAAGGAACTTTGAATATTTGGACTTGATCAACTCTCCAAAGTGATCTGAAATCAAAATATTAAAATAATCGTACAGTAAGAATGTTGTCGATGACAACTTCTATTTCAACTAGTCAATCAAAATGTGCTTTCCAGCAAATTTCCATCCTCCGGGTTTTTGGATTGGATGCTCCCTCCCCACTCCCCCTGCCCCTACCCTCCTCTTCTGTGGAATTTCCAACTACATGTACAACTTTGGATTTCAAGACCCCCTCCCCATCAGGCCCCAGTTGTTCAAAGGCTGGGTAACTTTATCCGGTGGATAAGTCACTATCTGACAGTTTCAATCTGTGCAAAGATTTCAGTATTTCCTTATTCACAAGCGAATATGAACACTCTAACCAGAGCTCAGTTGGGGAGTGTACGAAAACCTTGGACAACATTTAACCTGAAGTATAGTTTAGACGCTGAAGAGTGGCTTATCCAGCGGATAAAGTTATCCAGCCTTTGAACAACTGGGGCCTGAATTCCAAAAACCCTTTCCTGAGAGACAGCGTATGGATATTTTCTGGAACTGCATAAGGCATGGGAGATGGAGTTGGTGATAAAGAAAACCAGTAACCCCTACAGTGTACAGTGATCAACATCAAATTTCAGCTCCTTACAATATACTACTCGAGCAACAATCAGGTAAGAATTAGTGTCTTGAATGATATACACACAAATTCTCCTAACTAGTACACATAGAAGTAGATAAACAACATTGAGGAGAATATACATGTTGGGGCATGAAGGGCTGATTAGTTAGTTGAAAGGGAAGCTGTAAGAAAGTTACTTATGAAAGCTGCAGAAAAATACTTTTTATTGTACCAAGCGTCAAAGGAATGGCAAGGGCAAAAGTAACCATTAAATCAAGTTGATGCCAAAGGGAGGCAGGTGTTATTAAATCATATATTACATGATTGTACAATACATAGTAAAAGTTCAGGCGTCATCATTTTACCTTTAAATTGCTCAAATAATTTTTGCCTCTGTTCTGCTGTGCCAAACTTTACACAAGATTGGATCACCCAACCAGCATCATGCTTGAAAATCACCTGAAAAGTAATTTAAGGTGGCTCACAGTAGACGCTTTTTTAAGGATAGTAAATGTACATGTATGAACTCAAGGTAAATGAAATTTCAAGGGGATCCTGAGAGTTGGGAGGTACCGATCAACCCCCTCCCCACATGGGAAGATTATGCACACATTACTTACTGAAACAAAATGTTTTCCAGGTCTGATAATAATTATTATTCCATGGCCTTAAGGATACTTACTTCATGTGAATGGCCAGCTATTAGGCTGAAGGTCTTCTCTACCAGTTCAGTTTTCTCAGCCTTAGAACAATTCTTTCTGGTAAAAAAAAAAATAATGATGATTTTGAACTCTCAGCAATCTTTCAATCACAGCTGTAAATATGTGTGAGAAGAAATGCTTATTATATAACAAACCTTCTGATTGTCTCATAAATCTGTTTCAGGCTATGAACCAAGTCATAATTTTCATTTTGTTGGCGACGAAAGTCCTTTCTTTCCTTCTTCTTCATTTGCCAGATGTTAGGCTTGTCATCAGAATCTGAATGTTAAACGAGAACAATTCAGCTGTGTGGACAACACGATTAGTCAACCTTTCTGCACCAAGCTAAAGATGACTCCTTTTTAAAAATTTATTGTCCAGGATAATAAATGTCAGTAAGCTTCCAAGAGCCAGCTGTACAAGGAAAAGCGAAAATTGTTAAAACTAATTCTCCTAAGCCTGTTGTCACTGACGATGGACCAGAGTATTAACTATTACATTGTGATTTCGATTCTTAAGTTCCTCAACAATTTACATGCCGTTATTGCCTGTTAATGACAGCCCCATCAGCCAAATTAACAAGAAATTTCAATCAGAGCACACGCTGTCTCATATTCAGGGAATGTTATATAATATACATTTTGATATTCTTCCTCATTACCTTTGTCATGTTCCTCTGTTTCAGATGATTTCCTCTTCTTCACAAAGTCTTTTGTTCTGTCATCATCATTAAATTTCCGTTTCCTTGCTTGACTGCTGTCAAATTTTCCTTTCCCAGTTCTATTCTGTGATTTGTTGTTGTGGTTTCTGTCATTACTTTTCTTGCTTTCATTAGCCTGTTTTGCGAATCTCTTATTTCCACCTTCATTTTGTCCTTGGCCTTTCCACTTCTTTGTTTTAAACTGTTTCTCTCTGTGATCAGCTGCACTGTTAGCTTTTCTTTTTTGTCCTACCAAATTATTCCCTTTGGCATCTTTAGGAAACTTCTTGGGTTTAACCCTAAGCTTTGTATCATCATTTTTTCCCTTGATTTTTTTCTTGAAACTTTTAGATGTACTACAAATCAGAAAGTAACAATATTTAATCCCACAGAAATGTTAGAACCTAATGACTTAAAATTAATTTCAATTTGTGATGATGATTATGATGGGGATGATGATAATGATGATAATGACGATAATGACGATAATGATAACGATGATGATGATGATGATGATGCCTGTGCCATCTTCAGAGACAGATGTCTTGACCATTCTCATAACTGTATGATTAAGGGCCACCAAAAAGGTGTGAAAACATGAGCTTTCCAGACACCTTTGAGACACCAAATACAAGTGACAATAGTAATTATAACCCACCAATTAATTCCACATGGTCTATTTGGATGAAACACATACCGTGGTATGAAATCGGATAGTGGTTATCAGGTGATAACCCTCGTCTACTTTGATATCTGTCGCCCAATTTTTTCAACAAGAACAAATAAGATCGCGGTCTTAACTGCATTGTTCTAATCTAATCACAGTATCATAAACTTGAGTAAACTATTCAGCTTGGGTTTGTTTGGTGGCAATCATGTTTTAACCATCATTGGCTGCCAGGGTGCATTCTGTGTACAATTCTCACACCAAAGATAATTGCTGAGAGTTTCAAACTCCCGCGCAAAGTGGCTGTGGAAGTGCTTACTCCACGAAAATGTTATGCCCAACACTTGTAGACTGATAGTTCCTACATAGGGAGAAAAATCTTGGATACATTTGGACAAAACCAATTTGTTTGGACGGTGAAAGTTTTCAAGAGCCTAGGTAATTTTTTCGTCACGCCATTACACCTCTAAGGTTGCTAATTACACCAAAGACCACAAATATGTGCCAGTATGCCATGCACTTTGGAAACACATGCCGAATATCTTCAACGTAACCTACAGCACATAAGATGAAGCCTGGAATGGCTGTTCTATATTTTTTAAACAGGAAAAGGCACATGTTTCAGGAATTAAAGGGGAAGTATCATGGGGTTTTTGATATCTTTTGTTAAAAATGATGAAATAAGACCTTCTATCAGCTGCCAAAGAATTCTAGAATGACGAGAGCAAAGAAATCAACTCAATTCTTGAAAGAAACAACTTGTGGTCTGTTCTAGCGCATTTTGGAAACAAAAATGCGAGAACTTGAAAAACATTAGCCTAATATTTTTCAAGTTTCAATCCAAACCAGCCAACCCTGTCTCTGGCGAGAGGCACTAATCGACAGTTTTATTGCACTGGGGTGATAATTTTTAACAGACTAATGACAATTATTTCGTTGTTTCTGCTGACAGTCAAACATTTTTGGGTTTTGAAATGACAGCAAATTTTGGTGATACTTCCCCTTTAATCAGAGGGTTATGAAATAAATAAACCCGTTTCCGGTATGCTGGTAAATCAGATGATAATGCCCTCGGTTGAAAGATATTGTCCTCAAAGATTCGCATCTCGACTATCTGTTCATTTGTCGGACGATCATAAGATGCCTCGGGCATTAATATTATCACCTGACATACAGCTGTAGCAGCCGCCTGAAGGGGTTCACTTAATACTAATTAACCGAACGTTTTTATACTGCGGCAGATGGAGGAGTAAAGATGGAGGGCCAGCAGCTCTGCAAGCAGCATAACATGCTTTGCTACAACTTCGTACAATGCGAGAATAAGCATTGTAAGAAATTATTTTCCTTGAACTTGCGCTCATGTCCTTGCGTTTGTACTTGCGTTTTTGCTTTTGCCGATACTTGGGTGATTTGTGTGGTTCATTAAAGCACTAAAAGTGGCCAAAAATCTACCATTAGAACATATTAAACACATCACCTTTTTTTGTGTTCGGCGTCCGCCATGTTGGATAAGGCACGTGAATGGTTTTGAGCCCGCAGTTTGTTTACTCAGCGTAATGTTTTTAGTACCCAGTCCACAGCTTTTTTTCATTTCTATAAAATCGAATTTTTTTGAACCACAAAATGCAATCAATTCGACGCCTTTGCTCGATTCGATTGCATCTTTGCACACCCACCAAACAGGTGCGTCAGATTCACTTGTCAAGGATGTCTTCAAAACCAGTACGTGCTCTTATCATGGGTCCACCAGGATCGGGCAAAGGGACAGTTTCGGAAAGGATCGTTAACACCTTTTCTGTGACCCATTTGTCCAGTGGGGATGTGCTCCGTTCACAAATTAAGGAAGGTAGCGAAGTGGGATTGAAAGCGAAATATATTGTTGAAAAAGGAGGGCTGGTGCCAGACGAAATCATGATCGAACTTATTTTGAACAAAATGAAGGAGTTAGGCGAAGGAAGCTGGCTTTTAGATGGTGAGTGGGAAAAGAGATTTTGCAGGCGTTTATTACAGACCAAATCCCTTGGGCTTCGATCAGCTATACAAAGATGGTTGCAAAATGGCAAAAAGTTGTGAACTACGATGTTTCATGGCTATTCGAGCTAAAGAGTATATGTTTTTAATTTAACATACTTTAATAGAAATGGAAAAGTGTTTTAACTATTAGAAACTTTCTTGCAAATGCCGTATGATTTACAATGGCAAACAGGTACCGTGTTTGGTGAAACAGTCTGCACAAATGCAAAACAGTCTTGTACAGTGTGTACTTAATTAATTAAGCTTAGGTTGTGTTTGAAGCCAGGAGTCTTCCCAAAGTTTATAGCAATAATTTTGCCCCTTGTGATCATGATTAGGAAGACATGTGTTGGTTTTTCTATTTAAACGAATTCTTTTTCCTTTCTTTTCTGGTGTAAATGGCAACAGATTTCACTATCTATAAGACTCACTCATACAACATGGATACTGATCCTTAATTTAGTATGTATCCTTTTTATCATCTCTGACATACCGATTATATTACTAATTTTTTTTATAATAAACAGATATAACCCCTCCTGCTTAAAACATCCCTAATTTTTGCATTAGGTGAATATAATTCAAATATTTTTTGAGTTACAATGATCACTTGATGCTCAATTTAGGGCTTTTTTCGACAAGATCTATTGTTGCTATCATGGTAACCTATAAAGTCAAGAAAACAGCTATTACTTGTTCACTTAAATTATTAGGCATTTGTTTCATACCTTTATTGACCACCTGAAGTTAAAATTTGCATAATTTTTACCAGTGTGTCAAATCACTGCTTGTTGTGATAAATGAAAATTTCATTTATTATTTATTTTGTTTCAGGTTTTCCAAGGACAGTTGTACAAGCTGAAAAGCTTAGTGAAAAACAGGAACTTGATGTTGTAGTTAACCTTAATGTTCCGTTTGAGACTATAATTGATAGAATATCAGTAAGTTCTATAAATTGTAAGAAGTGAGTGGAAAAAAGCCGTAAGTGACATCTGATCTTATGTCAAATTCTCCTTTGCTCATACAAGGAAGAACAATTCAATTTGCTAGGAGAATTAAGCAGTCAATCAGATGTCACTTAAGGCTTTTTTCCACACACCCCTTCAATTATCATTCACTAGATTTTAAGAATGTTAATCATAAGATTCCCTGCAAAAGTTAGAGGAAAACCGAGACATATCCATGCCACAGGTAGCCCATGCCATAACATGCAACCTAGAACCAAGTTTCCTGTAGCATGAAGTGCTACTTTAATCTTAATAAGGATTGCATCGAAAGGACTACTAGACAGAGCAACCACATTAAGACTACTGCGAGTTTAATAATTATTATAGTGAACAAAAAAGGCATTTTTCTATCATGACAACATGGTTTTTAATCAAACTTTGTAGTTTTTGTAGATAGTTTTATATTTCTATCATTTTTTATGTGTATGATCTTTTTAGTATTTCTAGAATTTTAACAATTTGTAATTAGGGCTTCCTTTGATAACAGTAATTTTGTTTTTATAATTACTGAAGGAATTACCCTGTTTTACTTAAAAGTATATCTTCTTCTTCTTCTTCTTCTTCTGCTGAATAATAAGTGTTACTTCTACCCCTAATGAATGGGCCTGACTTAAGTATATCGTCAGATTACTCCTAGAATTGCCATACTCATTTTTACAACTGGGTGGTCAGACGATCTCCTGAGATTGACAGTTGCCGATAACAACAAGTTAGAGAGAAAAAAAACAGTGTACATATTGGGCACAGTTTCATGCCAATGTCTTTTCCTATATCATGCTGTCATGGAAACAACATGGCATTTCCTGTTTCATATTGTCATGGATACAGCATGGCATTCAGAGACCAGACTTAAACCACTGACTTTGACTCAGATTGAAAGCACTAAAAGTGCAGTTACAATTGCATTTATTATCTTGCCTAAATTATGATATTGTGCATACTAGAAGGATGCTTGAGGGGTGGGGTGGGGGATTGGGGGAGGGGTGAGTGGGGGTAACCTGAGGTGGTGAAAGGAAGTATCCTGTAGGGGCAACTTTGTAGTTAACTGTAATTTTGTGACTGTTGTCATATGTATGAAGTATTTTAATTACTTTAAATGTACAGAAACGCTGGATTCATCCTGGCAGTGGGAGGACTTACAACTTGGATTTTAACCCGCCAAAAGTTCCAGTAAGTTACAGATTAAAGGGAGGGTTTCATAGTTCGACAGATGTAATTGTGCATTCATGAACTATGATGCAAGTGCATTTAATTCAATTCACTGTGTATGAACCTTAATTAATATTGTGTAAACATCCTGGGCATGGATTGATGATCATTTGGCTGAAAAAGAATGGAAATTTAAAATATTGATCACCAGCGAATGCTGTGTAATACAATGTTTGTCCCACGTAGGGCAAAGATGATGACACTGGAGAGGATCTTGTTCAACGGGACGATGATAAGGTCGGTATTATTTTGTAAACTAAGTCACCTTAAATTTGTAATTCAGTCAACAATTATTATTAACAATAATTGTTACCAACTGCATTTACATGAAATGTACTCTGCTAGGTACCTCCTTTTTTTTTAATACCCCCTTGATTGGCCGTTTTCACACTAGCAAGTGTGGCCCACATATGATTCGCAGAGTTGGTGTTGTGTTGCTTTTTCTCTGGGTTCTGTGGTTGTCTTCCCTCCAAAGAAACCAAAATTTTCAAATTCTAATTTGACCTGTGAAGAGTGGAGGAGGAGCCAGTCTGTGGATGTGTCACTGAAATTCCCATTCCTTTATCCTTCCTTCCTTCCTTCCTTCCTTCCTTCCTCCCTCCCTCCCTCCCTCCCTCCTTCCTTCCTTCCTTCCTTCCTTCCTTCCTTCCTTCCTTCCTTCCTTCCTCATGGATGAATGTATAATTTCCTTTTTTCTGTAGCCCGAGACTGTACGCCAAAGATTGAAGCAGTATGAAGACATGACAAAACCACTAATTGACTTTTATGAGTAAGTACAATTTCCAAATGGTCGAACTGTGGCTACTTCTACTACTTAGTAAATACCCTCCTTGATCAGGTTTAACTTAATATTGAACATTGTTTAATTTGAGCATTTTTTTCTGTCTTATTTTTGCAGCAAAAAAGGTTTACTGAAGTCTTTTTCTGGCACAGAAACTAACGTCATATGGCCCAAGGTCAAAGAATATCTGTCTCAGAATTTCTTCAAACAATGAGAAATGCTGTTACCTTGGAGGTCGGGACACACCTGCAGACATGTTCCTGGGACAATTTCCCTCATGCAAAAATGAAATGAAATGATTAGAAAACGTTCTGCCTCAGGGATAAAAGTTTATCCCTGTGACATGTTGCATGAAATTCAGCTGGTTTGAATTTGTGCATCATGAAGCCAAAATTGTCACATGTGCACAGCGCTATTGCAAACTGTGCCTATTACAAGATTGAAGTGAACTGATAAAAGCAAAAAGCATGACATTTATTGTAATTGATCTGAACTTCCTGCAGTGTTCTTCCTATGCAGTGCACATGAAGGGGCATATCCCCAGTTCATGTCTGTTGACCACATGTCTCCTAGTGTGTTGCGAGCTTTAGAAAAGTGCAATAAGTAGATTTTATAATGTTCAAAATGTTTTCGAGATTTTTTTGAGTGTTATTCATGTAGGTGACGATAATTAATAGTGATTTAGCAGGTAGGAAGTATAAAATGAACTGTAATTGAAACTTGTGCTCGATCTGTTGAATAACTAAGCAATCTCAAGGTTTCCTGTCCACTTATAGTTGTCAACAGTGAAGCCCTGAACCATTTGGCAGTGATCATGATCCTTCAGGGTGTTCCAAAAGGTTCCTTACCCAGTAAGGTTCCAAGTACACTGAGAAGTAAGGTTTCACACAAGATCCTCCGTGAGTATCCTTGACATCTTATTGGATCTTTGTTAGTTCATACAAGATCTTCAAGGATAATCAAGGATCCTTGAGAATTGACGCCGACCATACATTCCTTCCCTATGAAGGACTTACAAAACCTTTGAGGATCTTTGAAGATTATAGATACACTATACCGATGATATTTTAAATAACTAGATTCAAAACAGGGGCTTTTAAGATCGTGATCTAGTCAACATAGAATGTATGCAATTTCCAATCGGATTTCTTGCTTCTCTTTTTATATTTATTATCATTCATTAGTTTAAGTGGACTAACCATTTGGTGGTAAACACAGGGTTTCCATATCGGCTGATAGAAGTTGATATAAACTTAGGATGAGCCATGTAATAATTTGTTTGCATAACCCATTGGCTGATCAGTAACAAAGAAACTCGGCAAAAATGATGTATTTCTAGTTAGTTTACGAGTTCACCAATCTATCTTGCATGCCGCTACAGGGCAGTCAATCAAAATTTAGGGTGCGTTCATTTGGGAAAATCCAAATCCGGATTTTTGATCCAAGATCACTCGGATCATGGTGTATCAAAGGAACCGACGAATCCACTCTAGGTAAGGATTCGTCGGTTCCTTTGATGCACCATGATTCGGGTGATCTTGGATCAAAAATCCGGATTTGGATTTTCCCAAACGAACGCACCATTAGACTCCCTTGCATAGCCAATCAGATTGTGAATTTACCTAATAGTCGTTTATGCAAACACTCGACAGAATTATCAAACTTATTGTAATTTTCTGACTCATGAGACCGCTGTCTTAATAATCGAATTAGAAACAATTCTTTATGTTTCTTAAGAGAACAGAAAGAGGCAAAAAAAATTTCTACAGAACAGGAGGAGCACTCACGGAATAAAACTTTGGGGGCTGGTTTGGGAGGAAATGCAGCGGCGAATTAGTCATTCCAACCGATAAAATCTTGTGTTGACACAACAGTGTCTTGTTCAATTGAAAGGCTGAGAGAATAACCGACCCAAATGACTTTTCACATCGCTTTATGTTGTTTTAGCTCAGATTCACTTTAGTCTTTTCATGTGGTCTTGAATTCTTTCAGGAAACGTTGCTCCAATGTTTTATCCGCTGCTTTCGCTTTGTTTTGTTATAAAAACGTAAATCTTGCCCATATAATCATACGTTTTTATTGCAAACGAAGCGTAAAGCAGCGGATTTAGAAAACATTGGAGCAACGTTTCCTGTTGGAATTCAAGGCCACATGAAAAAACCCCGGTGTCCGAAATTTCTTGTGTTTCTGTGATCAGAAGAAACAAGAAGTAATGTTCCTTTCGCAACCGAACCAAGGACAATAACACAAGAGTTATTGTTAAATGAAAACCATTATACTAATAATTTATTTGTAATGAATTATAATTACTACAGTTATTCAGGCGATAATTATGATCTTATAATAATTTGTGGTAATGAATTATAAGTACCACTTTTATATAGGGTATTAAAAGAATTTGTTGTAAAAAGTGTGTTTATCTTATAGCCACCACGTTGTGTTGTTCCACAGGATTCAAACAGAAAAAAAACCCGCTCTTCTTAGTGGTAGATTGTATTATAAATCACATGTTTAGTTTTCTCGCTAGGAAATATTTAACAAATCTTCCTGTTCTTTGTTTTCCTTCCTCCTGTTTCCTTCATGTTCTGTTCCTTTCCTTTAGTTTCATTTCGTTTGTTTCATTTCTCCTCCCTTCCCATACCTTTTTCTAGCCTTCTTTTCGTCCCATTTTCTGCCTTCTCTTCTTCCCTTTCCCTTTCTACCCTTTCTTCTGTTCTGTTCATTTCCGTTTCCTTTCGCTCTCTTCTCTTCTTTTCTTTTCTCTTCCCTTCCCTTCCCTTCCCTTCAAATTTTCTCTAGTCTTATCTCATTTTTTCAAACGCGAACCTCGCGTTTTCTACGGGTGAGACCTTAAGCTACTGTATTTTGTTTTGTCTTATTCCGAGCTTTCGCTAATCCACAGCATTATCAGGGAAGATTCCGAAAGCTCGGAAAACACCGAAAACAAAATACAGTTAGCTTAAGGGCCCACTTGACCCAGTTTACCAGTTACATGTATACAACATGCTACTGAAGGACAAATTTAGGCGCTCGCGTTTTCTGTTTACCGTAAACGCGATTCTAAATCTCTAATATTTCTACTTTCTGACTATCCAAAGCCAATCCGCTCGGTTGCAATTTACGTGGACAGAAGTGGCGCATCACGTTGTCTCAGTCCCGAGAGAGGAGTAACGCGCCCGCTTTTCTGTTTTACATTTACGAGTTGTTGTTGAAGGGAGCGAACGTAACATGATGAACATGACGAGAGTGTATTCTTCATGCCCTGACACATGTGGTACTCCTTCGTTGCAAATACGGCCTGATAAGAGAACACTGGAGCTTAATGGCCGTCACCTTTGAGACGAAGAGGCTGACGCTACACTGAGGAACGTGTTTCAAGATAAGTTTTTCAATTTTTTTTAGTGCTCAGTTCACTCACGTTGCTTACTAGCTTTGTGTTTTACTTCGGATTGATGGCGTTGTTCGCAGCCCAATGTTCTCCATGATTTGTTGTGTCTTGTTGACATTTTATCTCCCAGTCATTTGCAGTTAGTGCAGAATCTAAATTACGCTCAAAATTTCCGTTTCGCAAGCAACCTCTTTCCCAGGGTCTCTAAAAAAGGGGAAAGAAGAGAGAGCTTGGGAACTAGGTTGCCTCGCACTGGTGATGCCGAAAAGACATCCGAGCGATCTGCTTGAACAGAGACGAAGTTTGCACGCACGCAATAAAATCAAGTTGTTGCGTTCGACGCAGGAAGAACACTTCCTAATACGGATTTGAGTCGAGATTTTATGGGACTTGTCGTGGGTCGATGGATCTTGGGACGCACATCTGGCATCCCCCGCAGATTTTTTTGCAGGGGCGGATGACATCACAAAGAGATAGAGCCTGGGATCGAGATTGGCCTGGGCTTGTTTGACCTGTTTGTCTTGCGTTGGCGTTGTTTTTCGATCCTTCGATCCCGTTCGATGCGCTGGAGGAAAAACGTGGTAAGTGGTAAATTTTGTCCTTTGCTTCTTCGATTTGAAAATCATGCCGTTAAAAATCGTTGCTGTTTACATTTATCGTTGCCTTAGGGAAGTATTTATGACTGCGGTTGCGAAAACAAAGCTGCAAGTCATTGAAATTGACTTGTAAGAATCCCATGAAAGGATTTTCCCATATGTGCTGCTCGTTTGTAAGCAGTCAAATGTGTCATTTGTACAGTTGCCTAAAGTTTGTTTCTGTTTCAATATGGTTAAAATAACATTGAGCATTTCCATTATTGATATCACACTACCTTTATCTAAGTGAGCAACTATAACTATTTTCATCTTGAAAGTATTTACAACTATTACCATTCTAATTTTTGTTATTAAAGAAAACTTGTGTTATAAATCATTTGAACAGACTAATGTTATCTTGCAATACATTTCTCATTTCCTGTTATTGAAAAATAACGTGTAACATTGCCATTCATGTGTAACTGCCTTCGATATAGAAACAGGCCACCACAAATATACAAATTGAAGTCCAGGGCTGAGTTGCTCGAAGCATGGTTAGCGCTAACCATTGGTTAAGAGGTATTAAAACCTATAGGTTGTCATAGTATTTAACCCGGGTTAGCGCTAACCATGCTTCGAGCAACTGGGCCCAGATTGTAAGACACAATGTTAATTGAATGAATGCATGTTAAAACACACCACTAGCACCCCTCCCCCCCCCCCCCCCCCCCACACACACACACACACACACACACACACACGTTTTAGCGGGAACGTAATCCCTTAGCAACTTGCCAAAGGACAAAGAATCTGGTGACGTCGAACGCATTCTCTAATCTACGATTATTACTAGTTTTACTTCTAAAAGCATTAGTATTGTTTATTTGAATAAACGTTTCGGCTGGAGAAGCTTTTATCGATAATTCTGTTTTTGGTAATTCATATTTGCGTTTGGAAAAGCGACGTGTAAACATTTGACAATTTGAATATTAAAGCTATTTGAAATTTGATATAAGCTTTCGCGGCCAATTTTAGCAAAGACGTTTTAAACAAATAAAACAATTTTAGAACTAAATTCATTTGAAATGTTGTTGATTTAATAGTTAGTTGTTTCCAGATCGTTCACTGTATGTCCCTTGTGACGCAAAGAATCAAATCCATGCAGTTCACATGTTGCTTTTACGAGTCACAGTTGCTGCGTTTCTTTTTCAAGTTCAGGACAGTTGCCAAGTGACGTTCCCCGAGTACAAGCTGTCTTCCACGCATTTCAATTACAATAGCTGCAGTAGTAAGTGCAGCTTTTTATTATTTAAGCACAAATAAGTATGAAATCTATTGTTTTACTTTTCAGCCCATAAAATTGAGATGTTGTACATGTATTATGGAATGATTTTGGTTTGTTAATAACAAGACAAATTGGAAGATCGTGCCTGGGGCCGGACAATCGTCGATTCAACTCAAAGAACAAGAAATAGGGTAATGAATAATTTTCTTATCTTAGAAATCCCGCTGACCCATGGGTTCGTTTTCCACTGAACCACGTTTTGTGTCATGCATGCATTTCAAACCGGATACTAATCAATGTAGCATAAACTGGTTCTTACTCCAGTCAGGCGAGAATATATAACAATTAGATTAAGAGCTCCGAATTTTTATGGCAATAATAATCTAATTATTTTAGTATAAATCTACGAACTCTCTACGAACTCACAATATGACCAGCTCCCAGTTGGCTTGATAGCTCAGTTGGTAGAGCACTGCACTGGCGTCGCAGAAGTCATGGTTCGAATCCCGTTCAAGCCTGAATTTTTTCAGGCTTTCTTTTCGCAACTGCTTAAGTTGCGTAGTAACTGCGAGGATCTCTCTTCTGTTTGATCTTTCATCGGCGTAGTTCAAAATATATGTTTCATATATTTGCATTTATTTATTCATCCTTCACGGGTATATTACGAAGTCACAATATGACCAGCTCCCAGTTGGCTTGATAGCTCAGTTGGTAGAGCGCTGCACCGGCATCGCAGAGGTCATGGGTTCGAATCCCGTTCAAACCTGAATTTTTTTCAGGCTTTCTTTTCGCAACTGCTTAAGTTGCGTAGTAACTGCGAGGATCTTTCTTCTATTTGATCTTTCATCCACAGTTCGAAATGTATATGTTTCATATATTCACATTTATTTATTCATCCTTCACGGGTATATCACGAACTCACAATATGACCAGCTCCCAGTTGGCGTGATAGCTCAGTTGGTAGAGCACTGCACCGGCATCGCAGAAGTCATGGTTCGAATCCCGTTCAAGCCTGAATTTTTTTCAGGCTTTCTTTATGTAACTGCTTAAGTTGCGTAGTAACTGCGAGGATCTTTCTTCTATTTGATCTTTCATTCGCAGTTCAAACTGTATTTCATATATTTACATTTATTATTCATGCTTCACGGGTATATTACGAACTCACAATATGACCAGCTGCCGGTTGGCTTGATAGCTCAGTTGGTAGAGCACTGCACTGGCATCGCAGAAGTCATGGGTTCGAATCCCGTTCAAGCCTGAATTTTTTTCAGGCTTTTTTTTCGTTCATGGTTCATTTATTTCACACTATTTACACAACATTAACATAAAAAGAAAAGTATTACAACAGATGATTACAAGATAAAGATAAATACAGTACAAATTATAAAATGTGTGTGGTGGCCAAAGTAGTAAAGGCATTCTAGTTGACCACCACCCACTTTTAAGTAAACAAAGAAATGACACTGAGCTTTATTGAGATATTAGCAGATATTCGCAGCTGCTTAAGTTGCGTAGTAACTGCGATGATCTTTCTTCTATTTGATGTTTTTATTATTTAAGCACAAATAAGTATGACATCTATTGTTTTAGTTTTCAGCCCATAAAACTGAGATGTTGTACATGCATTATGGTATGATTTTGGTTTGTTAATAGTAAGACAAATTGGAAGATCGTGTCTGGGACCGGACAATCGTCGATTCAACTCAAAGAACAAGAATGAGGGTAATGAATAATTTTCTTATCTTAGAAATCCCGCTGACCCATGGGTTCGTTTTCCACTGAACCACGTTTTGTGTCATGCATGCATTTCAAACCGGATACTAATCAATGTAGCATAAACTGGTTCTTACTCCAGTCAGGCGAGAATATATAACAATTAGATTAAGAGCTCCGAATTTTTATGGCAATAATAATCTAATTATTTTAGTATAAATCTACGAACTCTCTACGAACTCACAATATGACCAGCTCCCAGTTGGCTTGATAGCTCAGTTGGTAGAGCACTGCACTGGCGTCGCAGAAGTCATGGTTCGAATCCCGTTCAAGCCTGAATTTTTTCAGGCTTTCTTTTCGCAACTGCTTAAGTTGCGTAGTAACTGCGAGGATCTCTCTTCTGTTTGATCTTTCATCGGCGTAGTTCAAAATATATGTTTCATATATTTGCATTTATTTATTCATCCTTCACGGGTATATTACGAAGTCACAATATGACCAGCTCCCAGTTGGCTTGATAGCTCAGTTGGTAGAGCGCTGCACCGGCATCGCAGAGGTCATGGGTTCGAATCCCGTTCAAACCTGAATTTTTTTCAGGCTTTCTTTTCGCAACTGCTTAAGTTGCGTAGTAACTGCGAGGATCTTTCTTCTATTTGATCTTTCATCCACAGTTCGAAATGTATATGTTTCATATATTCACATTTATTTATTCATCCTTCACGGGTATATCACGAACTCACAATATGACCAGCTCCCAGTTGGCGTGATAGCTCAGTTGGTAGAGCACTGCACCGGCATCGCAGAAGTCATGGTTCGAATCCCGTTCAAGCCTGAATTTTTTTCAGGCTTTCTTTATGTAACTGCTTAAGTTGCGTAGTAACTGCGAGGATCTTTCTTCTATTTGATCTTTCATTCGCAGTTCAAACTGTATTTCATATATTTACATTTATTATTCATGCTTCACGGGTATATTACGAACTCACAATATGACCAGCTGCCGGTTGGCTTGATAGCTCAGTTGGTAGAGCACTGCACTGGCATCGCAGAAGTCATGGGTTCGAATCCCGTTCAAGCCTGAATTTTTTTCAGGCTTTTTTTTCGTTCATGGTTCATTTATTTCACACTATTTACACAACATTAACATAAAAAGAAAAGTATTACAACAGATGATTACAAGATAAAGATAAATACAGTACAAATTATAAAATGTGTGTGGTGGCCAAAGTAGTAAAGGCATTCTAGTTGACCACCACCCACTTTTAAGTAAACAAAGAAATGACACTGAGCTTTATTGAGATATTAGCAGATATTCGCAGCTGCTTAAGTTGCGTAGTAACTGCGATGATCTTTCTTCTATTTGATGTTTTTATTATTTAAGCACAAATAAGTATGACATCTATTGTTTTAGTTTTCAGCCCATAAAACTGAGATGTTGTACATGCATTATGGTATGATTTTGGTTTGTTAATAGTAAGACAAATTGGAAGATCGTGTCTGGGACCGGACAATCGTCGATTCAACTCAAAGAACAAGAATGAGGGTAATGAATAATTTTCTTATCTTAGAAATCCCGCTGATCCATAGGTTCGTTTTCCACTGAACCACCTTTTGTGTCATGCATTTCAAACATACTAATCAATGTAGCATAAACTGGTTCTTACTCCAGTCAGGTGAGAATATATAACAATTAGATTACGAGCTCGGAATTTTTATCGCAACAATAATCTAATTGTTTCAGTATAAATCTACGAACTCTCTACGAACTCACAATATTACTAGTTGGCTTGATAGCTCAGATGGTAGAGTACTGCACCGGCGTCGAAGAGGTCATGGGTTCAAATCCCGTTCAACCCTGATTTTTTTCAGGCTTTCTTTTCGCAACTGCTTAAGTTGCGTAGTAACTGCGAGGATCTTTCTTCTATTTGATCTTTCATCTGCAGTTCAAATACATGTTTCATTTATTTACATTTATTTATTCATCCTTCACGGGTATATCACGAACTCAAAATATGAGCAGCTCCCAGTTGGCTTGATAGCTCAGTTGGCGGAGCACTGCACCGGCATCGCAGAGGAGTTCGAATCCCGTTCAAGCCTGAATTTTTTTCAGGCTTTCTTTTCGTTCATGGTTCATTTATTTCACACTATTTAAAAAACATTAACATAGAAAGAAAAGTATTACAACAGATGATTACAAGATAAAAATAAATACAGTACAAATTATAAAATGTGTGTGGTGGTCAAAGTAGCAAAGGCTTTCGAGTTGACCCGACGTAGTCAATCGAACGTTCGGTAATCGAACCCAATCGAACCCAATCGCTCGATTGGGTTCGATTGGGTTCGGTAATCGAACTTAATCGAACTCACTCACAAAAAATTTTGCCAATCGAACGCAATCGGATGTTCGGTAATCGAACAGTTCAACAAGCGAACTCAATCGAACATAATCGACCACCGCCTTGCAGTTTTCATAGAAATCTACTTTGAGGTAACGAGGACACTTTTAGCGCTAGTAGTAACTATTTTGCACACACTGTACACTGTTGCGTGCGTCCAGATTCAGTTGCAGTGGTCGTTTTTTAGTCATCTACGCGAAGCTTTAGCGACGACGGTATAAATCTTTTAAAAATATCCCCGTTCGGTGTTATCCCGGGAAATATAAAGACAGTTTAAATGTTGTACTGAGCCGTTCATGTTTTATTTATGTTGTGAATGAATCAATTTCGAATCAGCTAAAAAATAAAGATTTTAGTTCATTGAAATGTGTTTAAATCTCTCAGACTTGCTCCTCTAGTTAAAACTCAGTTAAAAAGTGAATTCCTTCCAATTCTAATGAGAGCTAATGCTTATCAATTTTGTGTACCATTTTGTTTTTCTACCGAACCCAATCGAACCCAATCACTCGATTGAGTTCGATTGGGTTCGGTAAGCGAACTTAATCGAACTCACAAAAAAGTTCCAGTTCGATTAAGTTCGATTGCCGAACCAATCGAGCTCCAATCGAACGATTGGGTTCGATTGGTTTTTGGTTCGGTTTCGTTCGATTGACTACGCCGGGAGTTGACCACCACCTACTTTTAAGTAAACAAAGAAATGACATTGAGCTTTATTGAGATAATAGCAGATATTCGCAGCTGACATCTATTGTTTTAGTTTTCAGCCCATAAAACTGAGATGTTGTACATGCATTATGGTATGATTTTGGTTTGTTAATAGTAAGACAAATTGGAAGATCGTGTCGGGAACCGGACAATCGTCGATTCAACTCAAAGAACAAGAATGAGGGTAATGAATAATTTTCTTATCTTAGAAATCCCGCTGACCCATAGGTTCGTTTTCCACTGAACCACCTTTAGTGTCATGCATTTCAAACCGGATACTAATCAATGTAGCATAAACTGGTTCTTACTCCAGTCAGGCGAGAATATGTAACAATTAGATTACGAGCTCGGAATTTTTATCGCAATAATAATCTAATTGTTTTGGTATAAATCTACTAGTCGTTCAAAACTTTAACGGCAAATCCTCTTCTCAGATACTTCGGTGAAAACGCGAAGAAGCGGCCTCCATTTTGTTAACAACCGATCTACAACAGAATTGATTGTGAGTAGCGTAGCCAATAAGAGAACGCAATTCGTGACACAACGTTAGTAGATTTCTACTTACAAGACTTAGAATCTATCTCGAAAAGAAAAGTCTTCAGTTTTAATTTAATTAAGTAGGGGCGCAAACAGAAAGCGAAATCTGTTCTGGCTTAGTGTAAGCTTAATAAAATCTTTCTTTAGCTCAATGCTCCAACTCACAAATCTCTCCTCGGGGTAATCTAGAAATCTACGTATGTCGAATCTTACCGGTTGCATAGGCTTTCCAGCTTCAATCTAATTTAGAAAATAATAAGCATAATATTTTCAAGGAAACATCGACTATATATCTTTCAAAGCCGATCCGGCATGGGAGGACTTTTTCCAAAAATTAATTAACGGCGTTTTGGCGCCTTTTTCTTGTAGTCTTGTGACTGGGTTTAAAACCACACGGCTGAGCCTCGTGGTTTTAAACCCGATAAAACACTCCTGCTCGTTTTTTAAACATTACAAAATACCCCACGATTCGTTTAGTATATTTTCTGTGTGTACCAAGGGCCTTCGCCGCCCGCCATTTTGAATTTAATACTGAGTCCTCACGGAATGCTGAACATACTTTAAAAAAGTCCTTACCCGCCATTTTACGATTTTGCGTTATTTCAAATGATACTTTTTTTTTGTTGTTTTTGTTTTTGACGGTAAATAAAATCCGGGTTAAGGAAAAGAGATTGTTTCTAAGCATTACTTATCCGTCTCGATTTGCCTTTCAGTGCTATATAATCCTGTCTGCAACATGAAATAAAGCGTCGATGCCGTTGTTGTAATTACAGCTGGGGAGAAAGCTAGACTTCGTTGAAACAGCTTTATCTATTTATTTTCTTTTCTTTGTTGCTTGACAAGATGGTTGCTCGGTAAGCCAAGCGAACAAATAGTACCTTTAATTACTTCAAACTAATCTTTTCAGTTAGCTTCGGTAGCTAAAGGGAAATTCGAGACTGCGAGACAAACAGTCTACTTCCCGCAATTATTTTGCGCGAACCCAAGAGTTTTTAACCTTGCAAAAGACACCGAGACTTTGAGATGGCTTCGTGAAAATATCAAGACTGCGAGGAAATTTGACTCAAATATGTTCCGCGACAATTTTTTTGGAAACGCCATTAACCATTGATCGTTTTTATAGCACAGACCAACTCATTAAAAGTTGACTTTTAAGGCCTAATTTCAACGTCGTTCTTTTTTCGTGTTGAAGTCTTCCTTTCCCAGAAAAAATGCCAGAAAGACCCCACAATATTAAATTAGTCCAATAGCCATTCAGACAAGAAGTAAGTAACTTTATATTTGGCATATCATGTGACATTTGACGGCGCAAAAGTCCAACGGATGCGTGATTTGATTCCTATCTCTTATCGATGCGAATCTGAAATCTAGAGTATCACAGAGTGCTTACCAAATGCAAAAAGAATGAATTGTGAAGTTCAATTTATCAGTTATTTTTTCAAAATGCTCGATTTTATTCCCAGTTTAACGATCTCTACTTTGAGTCAGCTGAACAAACGTCCGAAATTGTCCTGATAAAATCGCCTTCCCTTTGCGAATTCAGGACAATGCTTTTCAGTATTTATTTACCAATCTTCCTCAATGTTTTTCAGTTTTTTCCGCAGGAAATCGTTTTATGTGGCTACCGACGTTTCATGCAGCGATAACAAAAAAGCTTGTTTATGTTATTGTTTTAGCCATAAAGAATATTTTGTTTGGTTGCCGCCATGTTAAATTCCACCTGGAGCGAAACAAAAAGGCTGCGAATTCAGTGTAAACGATATCCAAATAATAGATGATCTAGGAGGAATCATGATTTACCGAATTAAAAGCTTGCTCTTGTACTAGCGAAATTAACATTACTAGCCAAACAATATACAACTGAAAATCTTTTTCTGTTTGACTTCCTGTTCTAATCAGTTTGTTTTGAAATCCATGCTTTGTTTAAATTTCTCATTCAATTTTCATTATACAGAAAGTGACCAAGAAATTCTAATTATATGCGTCCCCATTTCCTAGTCACTTGCTGGCGTATTTTTTTTCGGTGTGTAATATTGAACTGGCAAAGCTAGCTTTATACATTGAAAGAAAGAAATAATCTGATATTTTTTTTACATTTGTGAAAACTGAAAGATATTAAATACGTAGGAATATGACCTCCACGAAACACATCTTGTGGAAACCTAGGAGATGTCATAATTTCTCATTGTGCGCTTATACATACATTAATTATTAAAAAACTTCGGATATGAATTTAAATTCCATGAAAAGGAGCTCTGTTGTGGGCCAATTTACACGTTCATCATTTCGAATTTAAAAAGGAGTTGCAGTGTTCCTTTCGCAATGGTAAGTTCATAGAACAAATTACATTCAGTGTGATTGTCTTTTTTAGAGTATTTTCAACTTGAGCTGACAAACCGAGCGCCGCCGGTTTGTCAGCAAAATTGAGCCACGGCTATTGATCCACGGCTTGCGATTGTTTTATAGATGACGTGTGATGATAGTTTTGCCTCAGAATGTCAAACTTTTCTCTGGGAAAAGAAAACCAGGGAAAAACGGACTCTTTTTTTGTAAAGGCAACAACCTACGTTGATATTGCACAAACACCGCTTTTTATTTTCAATACGGCTGTATAATAACGAAAATCAGATAAGTCAAAGTGATCGCAGGGGATTTTTGTTTATAAAAACCGGAAAGACTGATAGTTCGTCGCTTTTCTTGCGCTATTAAAAAAAAAAAGATCAAACAAACAAACTACCCCTGGGTCAGTACATTATAACGAAGCATCTATTACACCGAGTTGGACTCCATTTAAGTAGTATAGCTTAAAACCGACATTAGTACACACTTTGTGTACACGATAATTTTACTCCGCTCAGTTCGGTCAGTGCTTGAATGTGGTTTTATGAAGCATTATTTGTCGGCTATGATTTGCGGTCAGAAATGATATTTACTGCAAATTAACTTTTTATTACGCACACTAGGCAGAAAATCAATGCATTTGATTCATGACAGAGAATTTTATTTCACCATTTCAAATGGGGAAATAAAACAACCTCTTCCTCTGCACTCACAGATGCGCTACTCGAGTTGCACTCGCGATCTTCAAAGTAGTTTGCAACGATAGCAAGGGCGAAAACCACCTGGTAATTTACCAGAATTTAATAGAGTAAGTGTTTGGCGACGGCAGATAGAATTTCAGGCAAGAGTATTAAATTATGGCTGGTGAACTAATTTTTTAAAACATAGGTCCATACACAATGATCGCTATAATTTATTCTCGCGTGAGAACAAACCTACTTATTTAATTTTATAATAATAATAATAAAAAAAATTTACCAACAACCATTTTTTTTAATGTAAATCGCAGAAGCGGTTGTTGAAAACTCGTAAACCTGATAAAACTTAAATACTGCTTCAAGTACGACCATTGTAAATTAGTTGACATATAATAGTTTTTATGTAACTTTATCAATATGCGTCACTGTAGGCCTGCTTTTTTGAATTTTTAACCCCTCAAGGAGGCAATTTGCAAGCTCCTAGCGGAATGGTTTCGTTCTTTTTTTTTAATCGTATTGCGTGTGTAAATTAGCTGTGAAGAGAGACTTTGTATTAATGTGTTATAAGCCCAGCGCTTTGATGTAAAAACATGAAGCCTTTTCTTGTCGCCATTTATACTATGGGTCAAATTCATTTTAAAATATTCTAATTTTATTTTGTCTGATACAATAGCTTTCAACACGCCATCGCCTGGTAGATATACATTGCCTATTAACTTTTTTTAATATACTTTTTTTGCAATCTGCACCAAATATAACTCTGCATTGTATTTTTTTTTATTTCATTCAGAAACAACAGCTGAAAAAAAGAAAGAAAAAAAAACCGAACGCCTTTAATTTTCAAAACCTTTGATATCTGATCTACGTACTTAACAGGAAATTGCAAATTAATTGGAAAAAAGCAAGACAGTATAAAAATAGACAGAAAAAAAGGTTGACATCGTCTCCCCGATATGATATTATTCTAAAATAGTTTTCTTTCCCACCGTACGAAACAAAGGAAGTTGGAAAAATAAAATCTGATTGTAATAAAGGGCTTTAAAATCACTTAAAACGCCCTGACAGAGCCTTGACGTCCAAGGAACACATTAGGGAGTTTTGACATCGACGACGGCGACAGCGGCTAAAACGTCACTATTAAAATGAATTCGCGTTTTTTTAAACATCCTCGCGATTGGTGAAATTTCCTGGATTTGAATTCTTGGAGACCGCACACAAGTTTAGGAAGAGTAAGGAAAATTCGTTGTCGTGTGTTCAAGTCCACAATAAAACGTCCCGTCAGAAAATTTCATGTTCTAGTCGTGCAGTGACGGTAAGTGTACTGCATGTGCAGAGTTGTTGTTTGAATATGGCAGTTCCCGGCCATGAACATATTGATTTTATTATTATTATTATTATTATTATTATTATTATTATTATTATTATTATTTTGAATGGCAGTTTTCGGCCATGAACATATTGATTTTATTATTACTTTTTTTTTAATGGCAGTTCTCGGCCATGAAATTAAATATTAATTTTATTATTATTAATTATTATTACTATTTTTGAATGGCAGTTCCCGGCCAAACTCGTTCAAAACTCGTTGAGAACTCGTTTAATACGCGTTCAAAACGGGTTGAAAACGCGTTTTAAACACGTTTTTGTACACGTGTAGACCAAATAAAGACGAAAACGAAAGAAAAAAAAAAAAAGAAGAGAACGAAAGGGAATTTTCTCTAAAAAAGTTAATTTTCCTTCATTAAGAAACAGAAATATTTCTGTTTGTGAAAAATCTGTCTGTCTAAATTTGATTACCATGGCAATAATAATAATAATAATAATAATAATAATAATAATAATAATAACAAGAAGCTGTTTTCAGCTTATACTCGGGGCATATTTCACTGTGTGGTGCGTAATCGTACAATCTTTCAGCAGTGATAACCTCCAGCATCGCTAATTCCCCCAAATAGATAGATACAGAGATATAGTGGGGCAAAAAGTAACCACCAGATAGAATTGCATTTCTTGTAGTCAGAATGAAATACAGGGGAAAACGACATTTGTCATACGAATGCTTTTTGTAATCCCCGGGCTTTAATCCTTACGTTTTCACCTTTCATTTGGAGACAGAAACCATTTGTACAGGCTGGAAATCGAGCCTAAATTTCAGGTATGATCTGGAGTAACGTGACGCATCCCGCGTACCTTATCCTTGTACGTTTTTCAATGTTCCGCTGTTTATATTTTGAAATGAAATTCAGAAGAAAGCATTTGTTATTCACCTTTCATTGGAAGACAGAAACCGTTTCTGCATTGACTGTTTTTCAATACAGTCGAACCTCCCGTAAGCGACCTCCCATAATTTCAAGGATATGTGGTCGCTTACGGGAGGTGGTCACACCACAGGGTGTCTAAATTTCGGGTAATTTACATATGGTGATTGCGGAGACCTAACCCTTTTGCCAGTGTTTATCGAAACCCACAGTAATAACTTTTCTTAGCTACAAGTATATTAAGACTGGTACAAAATTATTTTAGGTAAAAAATCTTAGGGTTTATGGCGATTATTGTTTGTATCTCACAAATAACTTAATACAGCGATTGAGACAATTGATCACAATTGGTGTGAAGGATACTTGACTCTTTTATTACTCCAGGTGGCGCGGTCTAAATTTTACAGGGAACGGAACATAAGCAAAAAGATAAGAAAGATAAAAGAAAAGAGAGTTTTTTCCTACAACAGTTCAATCTGATTAAAGTTTATTTCAGTGTGAAGTATGGTACATGTGTATTTTTTCAATTGTTTCAATGCTAAAAGCTATATCGGGAAACACTTCCGGTAGCTCCGACTGTGAGATTTACGGCGTCCGCGCGCGCTGTAATGATCTGGCCAATATGTTACTGGTTACAGCGACACATTTTTCAATTTCCGCCCGTAAGAGATACAGCAGATTGTCTGTCAAGTGGTCGCCTACGGGAGGTTAAAAACAATCGAAAATTTTAAACAATCATCTCTAAAAGTGGTCGCTTACGAGAGGTGGTCGCCTACGAGAGGTTCCATCTATAGTAATTTGACTTGAAAACTTTTGGTATTTTGGAAAAGTGGTCGCTAATGGGAGGTGATCGCTTACGAGAGGTGGTTGCAAAAGGAGGTTCGACTGTAGTAAACGTGAGACAGATCTGTATCTGTCTTGGCCCGCGGGGTCACAGAGTGATTTAGTTGCCAAATTTCTAACCTTGAGGAACTAAAAAAGCTAAGTAAATAAAAAACGATATAAACCTTTCAAATTTTTAAAGTGCTAGTAATGAAAAGGTGAAATATGAATGATTCAAAAACTTCGAAAGCTGAAAGATGCACAAAAGACACTATAAAAGTAGACATATAAATAGATTAAGTTTCTTCGCGTCTGTTCATCGCATAAAGTTTAAGAGTCTTCGCCTTGGAAATAGAAAATGCCTCTCTAGGTAAGCGAATTAATGCCGTCTCTGTTAAAGTTGATAAATTCTAGGGGAATAAGTCTTACTTTTAGTCATTTGTGTCTTGCATCTGCCATCTTGTATGTGACACGTCATGTGGTAAACTCATAACTCGTTCCGCCTTACGGCCCGAGTAAAAAGTCACGAAGTTCTATGGCGATTTCTCAAATGTGACAAAAAGTTATAAGTATTGAAAATCGAGCAGATCCGCTCCCTTCTAGATAGGGTTAAATTAAGATTTGCCAGCGACGGTTGCATATTAGAATATTTAGTCACAAACTACTCCGTCATGAGAGTTTCGTTCCCTGCTAAACCAAGTTCGGTATGCGTTGAGTAAAAATAAGTCCCGTTCGGCACAATGCGCTTAAAGAACTGAGAATGGTCTCAATCAAACAGGGTTTCCATGTCTTACCAATTTGAGCGTAGTAAATTAAAACCAAGAAACTACTCCGGCCGACACAGCGACTAAATGAGTGCGCATGCTCCGGAGATTTGTGATTCAAGCGTGAATCGATTACGAATGCTACACTTCAATCGCCAAAATCACTCCTGTTACCACAATATTTTTCTTGTTGAATAAGATATGTGATGGAGGAATTTCGAAGGAACCTTTCTTGAAAGCGACAACCTTATCTATTTTGCTTTGGGCTAACCACGCGAAATAAGAACAAGCAATGGGAATTTTAAAAATTCCGCCATTATTGCTCACGCGTGACAAACAAGCGCACTCATTTTGCCGCTGTGTCGCTCTGGCCAATTATGAGAGTTGTAAACAGGGTAATGAATCAACTAGAATTCGAGTACCTCGCTTGACGTAACTGGCGTCAAGCGAGGGAAAACGCACGTCAACAAGTCACGACTGGGTTTCTTTTGCTTCTCATTGGTTGAGAAAGTGGCGCCGAGTTTTGCTAACCAATCACAGAACGAAGCAAAGCAAAACCATAGCAATCACCAAATTACTTTAGGCAGCCAATCGAAAAGCTTTTTAAAAAGTTGTGTTGTCACTCATATATACTGTCTGATCTCTCAACAGGTGTCATTGAGGAGCTGAGCAAGCTAAACAAGAAATAAGACAAGCAATATGAGGGTACTGAAAAGTCTTCGAATCCCGAATCTTCTCAAACTCGCTTTAGTTATGATAACTGTTTCGGGCGTGGGTTTACTATTCATGGTACATCAAGTAGAAAAACCGGCGTACATCAAAGAACTGACATTGCCGATGAATTACCAATCCGCAAATCGCATACTTAGAACGATGGAAAGAGATAAGAAGTTGGACATCATGCAAAACGATGATGCCTCTTTCAAAGATTTGCTCAATTCTCACAAAAACTCTTTACGAAAAATCACATCTGCTTCTCAGCCTTCGCTTAGGCGTAAATCTATGTTAAATTCGCGAGCACGTTCTGAACGTAGTTCCATTGGAAAGGAGAAAAATGGAGTAAACTTAGATGTTCAAAGCAGGAACACATCTCTGTTGGATTTTCAACGACGACTAACGAACAATTCACGAAGTTTTTCCGATGTTAATCGACAACTGTCCGAAACCAAGTTGGAATCTCAGCGACTCTTGTATACAACGAAATCATCGCCAGAATTGAAGGAAGAGACAAAAAGATACAAACAAAGTCCACTCAACTCTGAGATAGAAACAAGTAGAAATGTTGAGTCGAAAACAAATGGACCCAAGAATGCAAACTTTGGGCAACTAAAGTCATTTGAGTCGAATTTCGAGTCCAAAGAGCAGAACACATTTAAAACTCCGTATTTATCATCAAAGAAGTCCTACAAGGCCACGACATCTAGTAATTCAACAATTAATCATGGTAATCAAGTGAAGCCCACTACGCTATTAGGATACGATGCTAAAATTAAAGATTCTACCACGAGGACTAGATCTCCAGAGATTCAAGACAAGGGGACAGTAAATCTAGATAATGAAACAAAACCACGTATGAAACAAGGTAATCCGAAACAGAAAATAGTCGATGATCTTCGGGACTCCGATAAGCTCCCGAAGGGACCTTCAGAAAGATCGGAACATCTTAAACAGAACTCGACCAAAGCGATTTCGAATAACCGAGATAATCCCAAGCCGAAAATAACAAATAATCTTACAGATTCCGATCACTTGCCGAAAACAATTCCGGAGAAAGTAAAAACAACTTTTCAACAGGATTCAGGCAATGTGGTTTCTGATTATCAAGGTAACCCCAAGCGAAAAAACACGAACAATCTTCGGGATACCGATCAACTCCCGAATGCATCTTCAAAGATGTTAAGATCCAATCGTCCCGCCCGACACTCAAGTAATAGGGTTTCGAATTCCAAAGCGAGTTCCCCACCGACCAAAGAAGATCATATTCGGAATGTCAATCAGCAGCTAACAGCATCTAACCTAAAAAGAAAAAGCCTTCTTATATTTGGTGATGATCGCTCTGGTACAACATTCGTGACTAAAATGTTTGCAGCCGATCCTCAAATGTTTACAGTCTATGAACCACTATGGGTGACAAAAAAATGGTTCAAAGAATATGGAACTGACTCATATTACCAAGAGAGAGTTGTAAGAGATGTTATTAACGCCTTGCTGTCTTGTAAGTTTACTCAATCTCAGGCAGGAAAAAATTTTCTTGGTCATTCGAGAACTGCCTGGGTTGATAGTGGTGTTTTTGCGAAAAACGTCTTCAGGACTTCAGCATTTTCAAATAAGACAAAGTCAGGAAGGTCGTATTATCCTTCTCTCTCAAAGCATCCTAAATTTGCAGAAGGCGCCTGCCTCAACAAATTTAACCACAGTGTGGTGAAGGTTGGTCAAGTTCGCGTTCCAGGTGAAAGTATCTCCGTGTTTATCCCGCGTGTGTTTCGCGACAATCCCGAAACAGATATTCGAGTTATTCAAATCGTGCGCGATCCACGCGGGAGTATAAATTCGCGAATAAGGAGTGGATGGATTTCTGACTTCACATACACTGGATTTACATCGTTGGCCAGAACAATTTGCTATAAAATCTACGCCAACATCCAATTTGGAAGGGCTCTGAAGTCTGAATGGCTGAAGGAAAGATACCTAGAAGTCACATACAGAGAAATAACTACAATGCCAATCACTACAGCCAAGAAAATTTACAATTTTGCTGGTTTTCAAATGCCAGATAGTTTGATAGATTGGATCGTCCGCAGCACAAACCCTGACGAGAAAAAACTGCAACAAGCCATGGAAGATCCATATTCTCACGTTAGAGATTCAAGTAAGAATTATTTCAAGTGGCGCAAAGAGTCACCAATAAAGCGGGTCCGGGTAATTGAGGAACAGTGCAAAGGGCTACTGGATTTACTGGGACTAGAACCTGTTGCAGACGAGATGGAGATATTACGTTCTTAAGTCGCTTGGGTAACCTGTGCCTGGTGTTCTTGGTGGCTCTGTGCAGCCTAGAATGCACCTGGTCGTTTGTCCTGGCCTCTGCATCAATGTTAGTTCAAACTGAATTCCCTTCCACATGTCTATTCAATGCAAACTTTTCTCAGCGTCGAGCCTCAACGCTTGGGAGAACTTATACTGCAAACTAAAGCTTTGAAACTCGTATCTAACTATACGAGTTACAAGTGTAAACGTCACAACAGAGTTGGCATTCCTTTGGCTTCTAATAGAACTTTCCCTTGTTCTCGTCATGAAAACAACCTTTTTTGTGCCAGCAATCCTGTATCCGTCGCGTGAACGATGTATTAAGCTTATATTGAAAACATAAAATAGTAAACTCAAGATTTTAGAAACAACGGTAACCAAACTGCCATTAACTTAATTTAGAGAATCGTGTACTCAATTTCATGTTTAGAGAATGCGACGTAAAACACTTTGTACTCGTTTTTGTTAAAAAACCGTGAATGATTAAGAGG
Source organism: Pavona decussata (assembly GCF_977016875.1). Classification (NCBI taxonomy): domain Eukaryota; kingdom Metazoa; phylum Cnidaria; class Anthozoa; order Scleractinia; family Agariciidae; genus Pavona; species Pavona decussata. Next base: position 196,806 of record NW_028145751.1, read on the forward strand.
AATTCAAAAACTCATTAACAATTCATAAGCTTATTGACCTATCAAATGGTCGATAATACATCACGTGCAGTGACTTTATATCGGTATTTTTCTCGTATGCCAATTTCCAACGTTTACAATAGCATAGTTGTTGTGAACTCTATTGACACACGCATTTTCAGGAAGCTGTAAAAAAAAAAAAAAAAAAACTCGCGGCACGTGTTTTATCGGGTCTAAAACCACTCGGCGAACCCAACAAAACACTTCTGCTCGTTTTTTAAACATTTCATAAACACATACAGCGATAAACCAAGCTCTCCCTTTTCTAATAAAGCCTGCCCATAACATAACACCTGAAATAAAGATCTTCATTGTTTTGCTCCTTGCAATAGGCTGATTTAGCAACAGAACGGGAAAGTCAGTTGACAACGTCGCGCGCATCAAGACTACCCATAAGATAGTCGAAATAGGCTTGCGTCAAGACTATTCCGTCTGCTCTCGCGTCCTCAAATGACGTTTCCGTTCTGTTGCTAAATCAGCCTAATGACTGCTATATATCAAAGTTCTTTTCCGACTTTAACGGGACCGAAAGCGTGGAATGACTTACCCAGCTACCTTAGAAAGGAAAGATCCATTTGAAAATTTATGTAAGGGCCCCAACAGATGTAAATGTGAATGTAGCTACTAGTAAGGGCCGGTACTTCAAAATGCAAGGACATTTGTGGTTATTCACATTTAATTAATTTAGTTTTTTAGTTAAGTTAATTATTTATGTATTTTTAAATTAATTAGTCGTTTGAAAAGTATTTCGAATAAAAACAAGCGACAATAATTTTGACTGACGTTTCGATGACTCTATGACATCAATTTCAAAGTTGTGTTAGTACTTACACACTTATTTTAAAATGTTTATTGAAAACCTCCGTTATTGGAATTTGAAAAGTAACGGTAAAAATTCGGAACGACGTTTCGACCCCTCTTCGGTCATTATCAAGTTCAATAACCGTTACTTTTTACCATTAGTTGTACTGATTAAAAATTGAAAGCCTTGCTGATTGGTTATTTGTTTAGTCATATGTTAACTCATTAGTAAGCCGGTATTGTTCATAAATTAGTTACACAGGCCTCCATGTAAACCAGCATAAGCTAAACTGGACCTGCCTGAATAAATATCGCAGACAAATAAATAAATAAATAAATAAATAAATAAATAAATAAATAAAATAAAGATGTGAGATGACAAAGTTCCTAATAGTTTGCAATGGAGTGATTCATCAATTTGTGTTAAGGTGGGGAAAGAGCATGTGAATGTGCATAACCGTGAAGCGAATCATAACGTGGCAAGTTTTCGTGAATTACTTTATCATGTGGTTTGAAGATAGCTTTCGATACAGTCAATCAAAACAAATGTTTCCTTTACGGTATTGGAGATATAGGAATAAACCTTTTCCTTTTTCATAAATGGCGGCCAATTTACTTTTTTTTCGATATATGCTAATTGGCCCTACTAACCTCATTTTAGAGTAAAAATTATTCTGAATTTTGCCCATACTAACGAGGCTAGTAGGGCTAATTTTCATAAAAATAAAAGAAAATTTATCGGCCGCCATTTATGAAAAAAGTCTATGACTGTTTTTGGTGTTTTTTTTTTTTCAGGTCTTTAAACTCTATTAAAAAATATATGAAATCATTGTTATACTGTATTGTTTATTTATTTTTTATGCACGCCTGCATGAGGTCTTCGCATTCATTTGCTGGATTGGTTGTTGTGGAGTTTACAGGTAGATTTAGAATCGCGTGTGCAGCAAACGTACTAGGAAAATTAAAGATTTCGAATTTCCAGAGTTTTAATATCCTGCTGTACCGTAATTATTTCATGTTATCCTGACATTTTTCCGAAAATCTCTCCACATTCGCGGAGGAATTTCCTGTGAAACAGGCCCTTGATCTTGGACACTTAAGGGTTGCAATCCCCCTTGCGCGTAAATGTATTTATCGATGTTATATATATTTTCAAGGGAACGTGTTTAACGTGCAGAATTGGCTTAAAGGCTATGAATAGTACACAATACCCGTCGATAATTTGACAAGGACCTGACAAGGGACATGAATGAAACGCTTCTTTCCCTACGATGTCTTCGGGTGACTTGTCAGCCTTAATATAAAAATGGTTGAAAAAGAGAGAAAAATACAGCCGACAGCGGTACCTCTGGACACTTTGCGGGAGCGTTGTACCATGACGATGCACCACGATATTTCGGCCCGCGGTTCGCTTATGCCAGCTGGAAATGGTTCCGCGCTGCTTTCCGTCGGCCCCTAGACCAAAATTATGAGACAGATCCCTTTCGTTGGCACCTCAGTTCCACTTTGCTGACTTAAACTGAGATTCAGCCATGTATATACTATGACAATGTAGTCATTTTTTCTTCCATGTGGTACGTTTTGAGGTTTGAGCATGCGCACGGGCTAAAACAATACAATGACACAAGGATGACTCGTAGTCAAACGACCTGTAGTCTTGGAGGTACCGCTGGTCTTGGACTCCTTTTACCTTATTTCATTATTACAATTTTTATTGCCGTTTTCCCGAAAACGATTGCTCTTTCGATGGATTGTTGACATTGTTAAGGGAATCAGGTCGTTACTCGAAGAGCTCTGTGAAAGCCGTTGCTATTTTTCTGCTATTAAGTTTTGTCGAAATACTTTCTTCTTCAAAAACGAGCTGTGCGAGCTATGACAAATTCTAATCACCTTGCACCTTCTGCACCTTTATTTGCACAATTGAATATCCTAGATATTTTTAAAGTGAATTCCTTTTATATTGCAAAATTTATGTTTTCCTATCACCAACGTTTGCTGCCTTCGCCCTTTCTAAATTTATTTCCGACTGGTGGTCAAATTCATAATTATGATACTAGAACCTCAGCTCATTTTCGACCTCACACCTGCCGAACTAATATCAAGCAATTTACTATACTCTATAGAGGGCCAAAAATATGGAATGCTTTGCCATTATCAATTGCGTCTTCCCCTAGTCTATCAGTCCACCTTCAAAAGAAAGCTTCTTGATTTCCTCAGTTAATTGCATGAAACGTCCGACTCTGTTATGTTTTTATAGTCTTACCACCACCGTATGTTAAAAAATCTCAATACAATGTCTTTACTGGTCTTAAAGTCCCAACATATCTCCGAGGAGACCTCTCAGTATAAGCCCGGGGGTTTCTTGAGGTCTCCTCGCCACTTCTTACTTCTTTCACTATTATTATTTACTCTAAACTTATGTACTTGTAATCCTAGTCTATTATTCATTGTGACTTTCTATGTTTGTTTGTCGTGGTGAATAAATAAATAAATGAATAAATATTTGGCTGTTAAGTCAACACTGTGCCATGTAACGAAAATGTGCCACGTTTGTTACTACAACAACTCAGATGCTACCTTTCGCCTCATGATGTCTGGTGACATTAATCCTAACCCTGGAAGGTTTCTGCTTCGACTGCTGGTAAGATCAAATGCCTCGTGATGAATGCCAGAAGCTTAAAAAGTTATCACAACAAACTGGCAATCCGTCGCCTATTGGATTTTTTGCCCAGAAGATAACCTGCATATCTCTTGGCAATGATTTTAGAGGGAAGGACCGACGCGTTCCCCCATTGATTATTTTAAGCAGCTCTCTCCGCTGTTCAACAATTTTAGTCTTCGACGTCAGTCGAAATTTCTTGTGATACAATTGTAGAGTTGCCATTTAATGTCTGTCAAGCGTGTTCGAATGCGTGTGTGTTTGTAATACATATAGATGCTACTTTTCGCCTCTTGATGTCTGGTGACATCAATCCGTAACCCTGGAACGGTTTCTGCTTCGACTGCTGGTAAGATCAATTGCCTCGTGATAAATGCCAGAGGCTTAAAAAATTATCACAACAAACTGGCAATCCGTCTCCCATCGGTTTTAAAATTTACGGACAGTATACGGATCACAATTTACAATTTACGGACAAACGGATTGAGTAACCATTCTTAGGTCTGTTCAGACTAAACGGACGGTAAAAAAGTTTCACCCGTCCTTCAGCCTTCTTAATGAAACGTGGAAACATTCTAAGTCCCCCTAATGAGATCCAATTTACGCACAGTATACAGGGGCTTTCGGCAGTATTTGAGAGTAGCGGATCTATCCTTAAAAGCGTCGGACGCAGATACATACATATATATATACATCACCTTTAAATAAACCTCGGATTTACAAAGTAGCTGTTGAATATATACAAGTCTAAAAATTTAAAAAAAAATTAACTACTCTTTACACATATTACGGCGATATTTTTGCTGAAAAGAAATGTTCTCGCGCCTGCCTGAGTGGTACGGGGATATGCTTTGAGATTGCACACTCTTAACGTTGTTTTCGACGTTCCTGAGACCGAAGAAGCAGTTTTACATTCTTGGATTATAGTTCTGCATGGTCATTTTTCGAAATGATTTATGTTAAGAAATCCTTTTTGTTGGCCTTGTTTTAAACTACTATAGTATCACATACCGATGAGTGGGAGGTAGCGAAATGCCTTAGTTTCATTTGTATGTTCAATAGTGGATAGCGAATACTACCCATGTAGAGCTGGTGTCATTGGACTTTGTGTTTCAAAAATTTCAAATATTAAACTAGTCCATCCATCAAGGCCCTCATCAGAACCAAAGGCTGCTGAATCATCATCGTCACATTAAAGTACCGGACATCATATACCAGGCAACTGAGCTTTTCGTCGATCCGGCCTCCGGCCTCAAATGGAAACCCTTTCCGCCGTTGTATATAAACGGACTCGCTACTGCTTTGATTGTCTGTACGGATCACTAGGCTGCTTTTACAGACAGTATTAATTTGACTATATTGGAAAACCCGGCACATATCTAACTAAGGAAGGAGGCTTCAGAGTACACATGAATACAGGCATGCCGTCAGAAGGTTCAGCCTTATCTTTCTCATTTCATCTTCAAGTCACCAGAAAGGTCCAGGTTGGTGAAAAAAATTTTTCACGAGAACCAGTCGGTAGCTTAGAAACACTTGCAAAATCTTCATAGGCGCGTACTAATCATAAACGGCTTCTTTTTGTGTATTGAATGTATTCTATTGATCACAAATAGCTGGTTAATACTTTTGTGATAACAAGAACAAGAAGGTATTTATCATAAGACTCAGTATTCTCTTTCTTACTTTATTTTTGAGTTTCCAGAAAGCCATGAGGAGGGATTTAACTTGATTGAAAGACATTTTGACAACCTCGTTATCAGTTTTTGAAGTAATACATCAAACACGAGGAAGAGTGTTTCCCCCGATTTTCAAACACCGAGAACTAGGTTGGAAAAACGAGGCGCAGCCGCGTTTTTTTTAACCAACTTCGAGGTGTTTGGAAATAGGAGGAAACACTCTTCAAGTGTTTGATATAGCTTCTCAAACTATTGACAATTCTTGGAGAAATTCGAAGCCAAAGTTCACAAAATTTTTATAATAATTAAGATCACATTTCTAAACCACCTTCACGATAGTGATTTGCTTTGTTTTGGCTTGATGAATTATTACTGAGTTTGAGAAATTCAGTTCAAATGATCACACGTGAACAAATTTAATAGTTTGTTTTCATGAAATTATACCATTGATCACAAAAACCTTGCAGAGATACGACGGACAAGAAGGTAAGTTACTATGAAAAAAGATTCTCTAACAAACAAGCAGTTCTGCAATTTATTTTCTCCAACGGGAAAGGGAACGGATTAAAGAAAGTACCTTTTTTCACGTGAGTTTACTTTTGATACCAGTTAGGTAAGCACTTCAACGTACTTAAACTTAATTCACACGTGCATGGGTTTTGAGAGTCGTGGTGTATTTCAATCTCCTTGCTAGGGTGCATTCTAAGTCGTTCCCTCAACGTTACTAACTGTGGAAAAGGTATGAACAAGGGCTAAAATAAAAACTCGTTAAGTTATCATCCATCTTGCAAACTACTTTGCAAACGAGTGCTTTCTTTACTCAACCAAAGACGTTCCGGCTTAAGAACCATCGCTATCTGTGAGAGTCCCACACATTTCTGTGACCTAAATGCTGTTTTACTGCGATAAAATAGGACTAATAAATTATGAAACCTCCAAGACAACACAAAACTAGAAAAGTCAGGACGCTTAGCAAAGCATTCTTGCGATCTTGCGTACATTTGATGAAAAAAACAAAACAAAACAAAACAAAACAAAAACAAAAAAGAGAATTGCGCGAGCAATTTCCATTTATACGTGTACAAAGGACGTAGCTAGGGTAATAATTAAAAACAAGTTTCGCTTCTCGGAAACTCACCTCAGTGGAAGCATCAAAAAGCTTTGGTTGGTAACAAGAGACAAAGAGTGTGGCGTTTGAAAAATTGGTACAGCTAGACACTAAACTGAGGGAAGCGATTAGCACAATTAAACCGACTGCAAGCAATTTCGTTGTCCTTTGCTGTAGCAAATCCTCTTCATGCTTTAAAGAATATCAATGCTTCATGAGTGGTACGATTAGAAAAAGCCAATTGAGCATTCTCGGTTTAGTTTTCAAGGTTGTAGATATATCTACCGCGGTTTGTTCTTTAAATAAGCAAATATGCTGCACCTCTGAGAAGACTTTAAAAAAAATCCAAGCAACAATTTTTTTTTTGAAACGTGTATTTATTGATAGCTATCAAGTTGTATTGTGAACAAAAAAGGACATTAATTGTTGCGCACAGTTAAATCCATGGAATTATGGTTTTTGCAACGTTTTTAACTGATGCTGTTAACTTGTTTAAGGCGATTTAACAGCCTTTTCACAAAGCGGGGTCATTTGTTGCATCGAAGGGAAGTTTTCCTCACGTGGACATATTTTTCGGCAAACGATTCTATTTTAAATTTATTCCTTTTTGAAGTCACTAGAAAGAGCTTAATTTAAAGGCATTTTGACAAGCTCCAGTTTTTGAAATCCAGTTCAAATTATTACACGTTCACAAATTTAAGAGCAGCTGTCCGTAAAAATCAAACATATCGTGGCAAGGGTCGAAAATTCGATTTCTTTCATATTTTAATGTCAGATAGGCTAGGATATAACTAAACTCATTGTATAGTTTTTTCGGTGAAATATCCTTTTATATTAAAGAAAAATGCAAATAACGAAAATCCGTTAAAATCGTCATTTGAGGCGCTAAAATATTACACGAGTTTGAGAGCCTCGCGTGCGAAAACAAATCATTCTATCGCTCTTAAAACACTCAAATCTTTTTTTACAATCTTTAAATATCTGTTGGAATGATTTTGGGAAATATTGCGTCGCTCTGTTTATGCGAAATAATTTAATTTCGAAGGCATACAATTCACTGCAGTAAAAGTACTTCGTGAATAAAATTAATTTTTACCATGTGCGAAACCTTCAAATCGATTAACCTTCCGGTGGTTGAATGTTAGAAGGATGGTCTATAGATTCCTGTAAACATTTCTTTGGGCAAATGATTAGGAGCGACGCGAGAGCGTTTCATAGTCTGTAAAAAATGCAAATATTTGACCCTCAGCGGTAAACTTTGAAGTTGCGGGTCAGACATAAATTTTAGTCCGTGTACATGTCTTGACCAATATTGGGTTAAAATAAGCACATAGCACATTTCAAAACGTCCTGACCTTCTAATATGCTGTAAAAGACAGGTCCAAAGGCCATTTTAGCACGATTCTCTGGTCGCTCGTCTATTTTGTATTTCAGCTGGCAGCCGTTTGTTCGTCACGCAATACAATGTCTTGGACATTTTAGGGGGGTGGAGGAGGGTGAATATGCGAAAATGCTTGATTACTGAAGAGGTATATATACTCAAGGCAACAACAACAACAATTAAGATAGTGATACCTTTAGTTACCTTCTTTTTCCGTAGCTAAAATCCAGATAATTTATTCACTGGCGAATTCGTTTGCGTGCGCGGGCTGGCTTGTTAGGAGCGGTCGGGGGTGTGTGGGATTGGGGGTGGGGGGTGGGAGAGTTTTCACGCAGAGGACTCCGAATTGTGCATTTCAATTATAAATGGCTGATAAACAGCAATGAAAGAACTCACACCTACGAAATATATTACGTCAACAGACCACCATAACCTGTTACTAACCCTATCCACCCGTCAAGGACAGCACACTTACCTGCAGCGATCAGAGTTATGTCCAGTCGATTAACCTACCACTTACAAGCTGTTATGGCTTTGCGCAAGCTGTTAAGTTGAGATATTTTTGTAAAGTTTGGGTGAACGGACTAGCATAAGTAATAAGAGTAAGAAAAATAAAGGCCAAAAAGCTGTTATATCTAAGTATAGTGCTGGCCTGCAACCAGGGCATATTGTGGCTTACCAAAGATAAAGCAAGGAAGGTAAGACGAAATTCCTTAAGTAAATCATTTTTTTTTTTAATTTTGCAGTCTTGTGTTTCAAAGTTAGAGTATGGACTAGTACCGTACCAGGACTAGTACCGAGTGCAGCTTTCAATCATTTCAGCCCTTGCCCACTCCCTTAAAATGCCCATGACATGGAAAGTAGGACGAACAGATGCCTGCAATGAGGGACATTTTTGGTTTCATACCAGGATCTATGGCATTTAAAGATGGAAAGAACTACCTAAAGGATGTGCAGTGATTTTCATCAGCAAATACTGATACTGTTTAGTGAAATCTTATCCCCCCTCCCCCCCCCCCCCCCCCTCTCCACGGTAACGCTCCCAACAACCCTGCCCCGCGCGCAAATGAATTCGCCAGCGAATGAATTATCTGGATTTTAGCTACGGAAAAAGAACGTAACTAAAGGTATCACTATCTTAATTTTTGTTGTTGTTGCCTTGAATATGTTTACGTTCAGTTATCAAGCATTTCGCATTTTTACCTCCCTCCACCCCCCTAAAATGTCCAAGACATTGTATTGCGTGACGAACAAACGGCTGCCTGAAGTGCAAGATAGACTGAAAGTGCCGACATTTTTTGTCATTCTAGCAGCGATCAGATATGATATTTTCTTGCACTGTAAACTACTGTAAACCAAGCAATACTTCACAAATGACTTAGCCGTCGAAGAAGACGCAGTCTTGATGAAATGTGCCGAAAGTTGATCAAAGATTTGTATTCGACCAGTTTGCGTGGTGTACATCGGACGTTTCAGTACAAACGGCCGGCTCAAACTTGTACGACGAGCGACCAGAGAATCGTGCTAAAATGGCCTTTGGACCTGTCTTTTACAGCATATTATAAAGTTAGAACATTTCGAAATGTGCTATGTGCTTATTTTAACCTAATATTGGTCAAGACATGTACACGGACTAAAATTTATGTCTGACCCGCAACTTCAAAGTTTACCGCTGAGGGTCAAATATTTGCATTTTTTACGGACTTTGAAAAGCTCTCGCGTCGCTCCTAATCATTTGCCCAAAGAAATTTTTACAGGAATCTATAGACCATCCTTCTAACATTCAACCACCAGAAGCTTAATCGATTTGAAGGTTTCGCACATGGTAAAAATTAATTTTATTCACGAAGTACTTTTACTGCAGTGAATTGTATGCCTTCGAAATTAAATTATTTCGCATTAACAGAACGACGCAATATTTCCCAAAATCATTCCAACAGACATTTAAAGATTGTACAAAGAGATTTGAGTGTTTTAAAAGCGGTAGAATGATTTGTTTTCGCACGCGAGGCTCTCAAACTCGTGTAATATTTTAGCGCCTCAAATGACGATTTTAACGGATTTTCGTTATTTGCATTTTTCTTTGAAATAAAAGGATATTTCGCCGAAAAAACTATACAGTGATTTTAGTTATATCCTAGCCTATCTGTCATTAAAATATGAACGAAATCGAATTTTTCACCCTTGCCGCGAAATTTAGAATTTGTCTGATTTTTACAGACAGACGCTCTTAATAGTTAATAGTTACTGTGAAAAAGTGTTTTGCTACCATCCAGCAGCTGCGCATTTTTTTTGTTGTTGCTTAGGTTGGTTAGAGTACAGAATTAACAAAGGCCTCATTTTAGGTTTTAGTACCAGTTAGCCTATCAACGTATTTCATACTGATTGAAAACCTTTTCCGGTTTCTTGAGGATCAGATCAATAAAGAAAGAAGAATTCTCTCTCGAAAGTACGAAGAACTTTCTTCGTAATGTTTTAATACATCTTTTAATTAATGTAATTGTTTATAACTTGTTTGTGCCCATGAATCGCAAGGAGTACTGGGCAAACGGAGGAGCAACTGAATAAACCAGAAATGCTAACGAACGCACCGATAAACGGAAGAACGAGCGAACGAACAACCGGATCAATAAACGGATAGAATGACCCGTTTAACGATCAACGGTCCACCGAGCGCTCATCGGCAAGAACGAAAGAAAGAAAACCCAGTGAACGAACGAGCACACCGGAAGCTGAAAGAATGAGTTAAACCATATTTCCTTTTGGAAGGAGGGAGGGACGAAGTACTTTTAGTTCTTAATCCTTTTATGTTAAGTTAATAATAATAATTATAATAATAATCTCAAACGTATTTTAGGGGGCTCACCAAAATGAACAACAAGAAACCGTATATAGATTAATGAAAATAATCATGACCGGCTCGTCTACTGAGAAGGTATATCATTTTCATCAGGACACAATGAACAGACCCTGTAGAGAGTTCAAGAAATGCAGTGGAACGCATGAAAAGAAAAAAGCAAAAGTAAAAACAAGAGAGAAACGTTTACCCGTAGGGTGTATCTCCTTGGAATGAAAAAAAAAAAAAAAAAAAAAAAAAAAAAAAAAGACGAAAATATGCATTTATTGGTCTATGCATCCAGAAGATCGGTCCTCAATGATAATTCTAAATACATCTCTTATCTACTCTTTAAGGCGAGTAAAGAATAAAAATTAGAACGGTAAAATAGAATTATTTGTTCTAAAATATTTTTCTGAGAATATAAGGTTCTTCTTATGAAGGAATTGACACTTTGCGGAAGGTGTTTGGCTGTACAAATGATGAATAAGGCCTCAATGCAACAAGTTAACACGTTTGATAGATTTAAAGGTGAAGTGTCATTGTGTTTTTGTCCTTTTTTCTTAAAAGTGGTGAAATAAGACATTCTAGAAAAACGAGAGGAAAGAAATCAACTCAATTCTTGAAAGGAACATCTCTTGATCTGTTCTAGCGCATTTTGGAAACAAAAATGCGAGAACTTGAAAAAAATTTTCAAGTTTCAATCCATCCCGATCTACTATGTCTCTGACTAGAAGCACTAATCGACAATTTGTTTTACTGGGGTGATAATTTATAACAAAACTAGACAATTATTTTCAGTATTGTTTCGGTTGACAGACAAACGTTTTTGGGTTTTCAAATGACATCAAATTCTCGTGATACTTCCCTTTAAGAACGCTCCTAATGTATTTTATAGTTGTTAGAGTTGTACTCCTACACTTTCTATTGAATCCTACTGTGTCTTCGTTGAACCAACAGTCTATAATATTCATAGTTATCTACGCTACACTTTAGTGTATTAATTATATGCGTTGTGGTTCAAATTTATCCTTGGTCTTCGGGTGAATAAAGAACAATCGCTTGTCAAATAGGTTACAAGATGGATCCATCTTTTCGAGCTTTTATTCATTTCATCCCTTTTTCAAGTGTGCTCCTTTTCACTGAAGTTTGTCACTGAAAGAAAGGGTGGTTTCCGTTTGTACTTCTGCGCATACATGTATGTTGTGGTTCAATTTTATCCTCGGTTTAAATTTTTATTTCCATTGTTTCAAACTCATTATCATACATTTAAAAACTCATTAATAATTCACAAGCCCATTGACCTATCAAATGGTCGATAATACAGCACGTGCAGTGACTTTATATCGATAAACCTCCTCCTTATTAGTATGCGGTGTTTTATCAACTGATAAAACACTCCTCATTAGTAGGCGGTGTTTTTCTCGTATGCTAATTTCCAAGTTCACAAAAGCAACATTGTTATGAACTCTATTGACACACGCTTTTCCGGGAATGTTTTTCAAGCCCTTCAAAAAACTCACAGCATGTGTCTCATCAGGTCTAAAATCACTCGGCTGCGTCTTGTAGTTTTAAACCCGATAAAACACTCCTGCTCGTTTTTTAAACATTACTTATCATACAAGAACAATAAGAAGATAAAATTCAGTTAAACGTTGTTAAGCGCGATCGTTATCTGTCGGCTTGACTCACGCAATTGTGCGACTTGAATACTTTTTTTTCCGCTACAAAACAAGACTAATAAATAATTAAAGCTTCAAGAAAACATTAAATGAGACAAGCAAGAAGGGCTAGGGAAGTATTTTTGCGATCTTGAGTGCATTTTATTGAAAAAGAGAATTACGTGTGCATTTTCCGCCATTCTTCTTATTCAAATATCAAAGGAGTTTACTTGAAAAGAACAGCAAATGACTGATCTTAGGTGATTAAATAATTTGTTGTTTCTTTAATGCACCTAAAAGTGGGTCCATCTCAAACTGGCTGTGGTTGGTAACGAGAGGCGGAAAAATTGAGGCTTCTGGAAAATTGCTAGTTTTACCTCCAAAGACAACATTTCACAATTAACCCATTGTTTTCGTTTTCTCATGCATGCATTAGAAAATCATCGTCTTTGAAGAATATCAATGAATCATGCGTTTTCACTTCTAATTGATATGAGGAGACAAATCCTATTGGTTATTCTTGTTAATTTTTAAAAGCTGCAGAGAGTTTGACCTCATGTTTGTACATGTTCTTTACATTATAATTAACAAACCTGCATGAAGCATTTTTTAGAAGGCTTTCCACAAAAACAACCCAAGCAGCCATCCAACTTTTATCCAACGATAATTGTCAAGATTTGAATGATATTAAGTTGTATTGTACTGCAAAACAGACCAAACGTTGCGGACAGTTAAATTCACTAAATTACATGAATTCTGGAAGGTTTTTAATGCAGTGTTACCTTCTTTATGGCGTTCACCATACCTACAGCCCAACAATTTCCCCAAAGTATCCTTTTTTTTTTTCATCGAAGGAAACTCAACCTCTCGTAAACTTGCTTTTAGGCAAATTGTTCTATTTTATCTTTCTTTTTTTTTTTTACTGCATAGACGCCAAAAAGACTAGATGAGACATATCAGTGTAAAAGCATTATTGAAGACCCACCCGGTCTCCTAGAAATATACAGTCAAAGCACATCAACTACACATCAACTCCACTTTACCTTAAGTTTGAAAAAATGCACAAACTAACTCAGTGATTGGACAGTATCTTGACACACTCATTAATGCTAATTTTATGCCATTGATGACCAATAAATTGAATGAATAAGGTCGCCAATTTGGACTAACGGAGTGTCGTGTAGTTTGTGTTTTCCACCCGAACAAGCCAAGTCAAAAGGTTACCAAGGTAAGTCATACATTTGTGAAAAGGAGCATTCTTACTGATGGGCATTAGGAAACTTGTCTTATGTCGCTGCTAACTTAAATTTGCAGGAACGGGGACAGAATGAAGTTTCTGTGATATATGTTATGATACTCGCCAGCCACCCAACGTATTGCAAATTTAAAACCCAGAAATCCTCTGTTCCAAAGATTTCGTACTTGTTTCAGCGAGCGAATTGTAAACGCCGACTAGCACAGATTATAATTATTTTCCCGTGGTTTTTGGTTATGAACAATTTCATTTTGATCTGTATTTCAATTCCCGCACTCTGGTTAGGATAAGCCCTTCAAGAAAAATATTTCAAGACCACTTCAATGTGAAGAAAAAACTTGAAACCCAGTTGCTGCAGAAGGTGAAGCAAAACAAGGCCGAAAACCATTTGCGAGATTATCGTTCACTCTTTTGGACTCTTTTAATATAAAGAGAGCTTTCTGTTAGCTTGGGAAGGAGTCCATCATTCTGAGCGTTTAAGTCCTACCCCCTAATTTTGGAAAAATTAAATACATTGCGTAAGTAGATTTTCCTGATTTCAGCCGGTTTCTACACCTATTGACTATATATCTCCACAAATTAAAGTTGATATTTTTAGTTTCTTCGACTGAGCATATCATTAGACAAACAACTACCCCGAAAGAATTGTTTACAAGGAGTCGGCGAGAAACAAGTGTGCTCTCGCAGAAATGCTTTTTGGCAAATGAAAATTCGTTCATCTTTATCACGGCTGATTTAATTGAAGGTGTTTGGCTGAACAAATGATGAATGAGGCCTCAACAAGTTAACACGTTTGGTAGATTTAAAGGGGAAGTGTCATGGTGTTTTTGATTTCTTTTCTTAAAAATAGTGAAATAAAGCCTTAACTTAGCTACAAAATAATTCTACTGAAAACAACGAGAGGAAAGAAATCCACTCAATTCTTGAAAAGAAAAACTCTTGATCTGTTCTAGCACATTTTGGAAACGAAAATGCACCTATTGTCTCTGCACCTATTGACTATATATCTCCCTAGATTAAACTATATATTTTCAGTTTGTTTGAAGTCTGAGCACATCGTTAGACAAACAATTGCCACAAAGCTGAATTGTTTACAAGGAGTCGACGAGAAAAAAGTGTCCTCTTGCAGAAATGCTTTTTTGGCAAATGAAAGTTCGTTCATCTTTCTCAGGGCTGATTTAATTGCATTTTAAAAGGACAGCATTTACTTATCGTCAGAAATTAAAATCCATCTTGTAGCTTTTGTCAAGTGGCAAAAAACAACACACTTTATTGAAAATATACCTACCCGCAAATAGCTAAAGCTAGTCGAGGCGGGTAGGTATAGTATCAGACCATATTAAACTAAATGCAAATTAATTTTGGTGTTTATAAACTGACATTAAGAAGAACCGGTGTTAACCGTATGTTTAAAGTGATTTGAAACTCTTTATATTGAATTTTATTTAGTCCAACGACAAAAGAGAATTCAAAATGAATTCCGTGGAGACTTGTGTGTACTTGAACCTCTATCGTGGCATGCTTGTTGCATTGGCCGTTCATATTACAAGTAATTGATAAATGGACATAACTATATTCTTTAAGGCGAGTTACGAAAAAAAATTGGGATAGTAAAATAGAAAAAATTGTTCTAACAAATTTTTTTTGGGAACATTTGCTTGAGACAACAACTGTTATATTAAAAACAACCAAGAAATATTACTACATCTTGTTGATATCATTTTGAAAGAAAGACCAGAGGACGTTAATGGCTACTATTTCTCGGGCATGGAATAATTCACAATTACTCCACGAAAGCATTGAATATGAGATTATAGATAGCCAACAAGACGCGTCGCGCCGAGTTGGCTATAATCATGTCATACCCAACAAGCGTGAGTGGAATAATTGTTTTATTAAAAGCAATCCAGAAATATTGCTATATCTTGCTGATTTCTCTTTGTAAGAACAACCGGAAGACAGTTTAATGGTCGCTTTTTCTTGGGCATGGTATAATGGCTCGTATACAATGGCCACTAAGCCAATCAAATCCCTGGAATTGCATTTTTCAATGGTCCAGTTTTAAATAAAGAAATATTGCTAGATGTGGTTTAGAGTGGTCGCAAGTAAACTGCTTCTGGCACCACCAGGAAAATGGACTGAGTTGATGGGGTCTGATCAGTCTCGCTCTCCTACCATGATTCCACCATATCCCATCAAAAGATTTACGCAGCTGAGAGTCTTTTGTAATTTCTTTCAAGGCCGGACGGAATCAAAGATGAAGACGGTGATGCTAATTCTGGTGATTTTTGTGATATCTGACTGTTGCTTTGCCTTGAAGATTAAAAAGGGTGAGTAAAGAAATCTTAAAGGAAATAAAGAAATACGTCACAATGAAATTTAAAGTGGAGTTCACTTTCAGACCTTCTCGTTCAGCATGTTCTTGCTGACCCTTTCACTCATGGCTTTGATTAGACAATCAGGCCAAGGAAGTGTAATTCAACTAGAAAAGCCCTTTTTAAAGTTCAATTTTGCTAAAGTAAAACCTTTTAAAGTGGGAAATCTCTACGTTTCAGGAAACATGATGTGTTTACCATTTACATGGAAATGCTTCAAAAACGCATTAATAATTCATTGCCCATTGACCTATCGATATAACATCACGTGCAGTGGCTTTATTTCCGATTAAACCTACTCCTTATTGGTATGCGGTGTATAATATTTTTCTCGTATGCTAATTCCCAACGTCCACAAAAGCATCATTGTTATGAACTCTCTTGACATACGCTTTTCCAGGAATGTTTTTGAAGCCGTTCAAAAGCTCGCAGCACGTGTTTTATCGGGTCTAAAACCACTCGGCTGGGCCTCAAGGTTTTAAATCCCGATAAAACGCTGTTTCTTGTTTTTTTTTTTTTACATTACTTAAATTTCGGCTAGAGATCAAATGGATCTTAAGATGTGAAAAACTCCCTCCAGAAATCTCGACGTAACTGCAGGTACTCGTCATCTCCCGTTTGGAAAGGAGCATCATTTGCAGTCATTTCCCGTTTCAGTCCTCTATTAACGACATTGTTATCCGAAAGCGACATCTCTTTTATTTGATATAGTCCTTGGAGAAACATTTTACCACTGTTTAAGGTAATTCCAACCGTTCTCTCTTTTAATATATCAAACACGAGACACAGTGTTTCATCACATATCAAACACCGAGAAGAGAGTATTTTTGACGAACTTCAGGTTTTTGATATTGTGATGAAACACTGTGACGAGTGTTTGATATAACTTCTCAAACAAACTCAGTTAAAGGGGAAATTAAGGGTGCAAAAACGAGGAGTTTTCATCAGATATCCAAACACGTCTAGTTGCATGATTTCCGTTATCTTTGGGCTTTGAATTATTAATGAGTTTGAGAAGTAAATCTCAAACTCACTTCAGACACCCCGCGAAGCTAACACGACCTTTCTTTAAAATCAATGTTTCTTAAATCTTTCGAGTGGTTGTCAATTCATATTTGAGGCATTAAAGCGGTGTTAAGTTCCTTAAACCTTAAATATAGGGTTCACGTGGTTTATGACGTCACAATCGTACTCAAAAGATGTTGTCAGAAGGGCTAAAAATGGCTCATTGTTACTTGGAGCTTAGCATGTGTGCTTGAGCGTCTATCACATATAGTCAACAAATCTGTCCTTAATGGAATAGGTACGAGTTTTATTGAAAAGGTATTAGGAAGTTTAATAAGTTACGTGGCGTACTTTGTTAACTAATCCGTTAACTAAATATCGAAGTCAAAAATGAGGACAGATTCATGCAAGACATTGTGCTAATTATTATTATTCTTATTGATAGTCATCATATATAAAATGGGCGGTCAATTTTCAATTTTCTGTTTGTGCGAAGGAACAGTCATAAAAAGGTTGGTGGTCTTTTAGTAAATTTCTGCAGAATTATAATTGTTTTGATATTGTCCCCAGATTTGGCCTAAGCCATGCCTTAACATGCTTGAGTCCTACAATTTCAAATTTTTCTGGATAAGTTTAACGTGACGCCAGACTCCCCAATCCCCTTCGAGAAAAGCCCTTCTTAGTATTGCAGTGTTCTTCTCCAAAATTCAGACAAAGCCCTTCTCACATCACGGACTGGCTCCACCATATTGTTATTTCTTCTTGTCCTCCTTTGGCTTTTAAAGCTAGGTCTTGTCTCTTTAATTAACATGCATGTCTAAACACGCGCAGCAGAGCACATTTTGGACCAGAATGATGCTAAGGAATTCCTGGTCGTCAAAAGGGATTATTGCCAAGCAGTTCAAGAAAAGGTCAGCGAATTCCATGATGAACGTTGGGTTTTGCCTGCTCTTCACGAAGTAGTCGACCTCAAAGAGGAATGCTGTACTGAAAGCGGAGGATGCAATACGGAGGAATATGAAGAAAACCTGCGATACAAAGATGTTAGTTGCTATGACAAATTACGTACAGAGATATACAGTCGACTCTCGATAACTCAAACTCTCCCTAACTCGATCCTCGCACTAACTCGAACCAATTTTCCTTTCCTTTCAGGTCATTTTCTATATAATTTTACCCTCGATAACTCGAACTCCCGATAACTCGAACCTTTTCCAATTTCCTTTGAAGGTTCGAGTTATCGTGAGTCAACTGTACATTAACTTAGTATAAATCTACTAGCGTTAAATTCTACTACCCTGAATCCTTATTTAAACACAAATAATTCTTTCAAACATGAAGTCATATGAAAACGAGAAATTAAAAACGTCTGCGTTATATAAAGTACCGAAAATCAGGGTTAGGTGCATTTCTGGACATAATTGGCATATATGAGTCTTGTCTCTCGGTAAACCACACCAACCTCCCATTTCAGAAGGTATTGTGAAGTCTTATTAAAACACATATGTGGCTTTAAATACGGTTTGTATGGGGCCTTTCAGTCAAAGAAAAATGCCCAATCTTCTCTCGCCTGGCAAGTAATTCTCCCATGTTTCGAACAGTTTCCGCGGAGGCTCAATAAACGATCTTACTTTAAAATTTAACGTGGCAAGCAGCCTATCCCTGATTTAAAATATTTTTTATCGCTGGAAATGGTATTGTTGGAAATTGCTTGTGTTTAGCTAGCTTTATACGTTCATTTTCGGGCCGAAAGAATTGACAACGTTGAAAAAGTGTGACTGAAACGATTTCAGTTTGGTCCAATATTCGACTGTTGGTAGAGTGAAAGATCCGAATCGGGTAGTTGAATGGGTCATCAACTACCTCTAGCCGTTGAAACTTTTTTGGCATTTTCTTTTGTTATTCCGATAGAAAATAAAATAAGCTTTGAAATGATACCAAAAACATGTAGCCCTTACTGAAAGGAAACTTGCGAATTTCAAAAATACACACGGGGGTCAAAATTGGGAAAATTAATTAACGACACCCTTGGAAGAAACGGGTTGTACCGGATGGGTTATGTTCACTCCAATTCAGCAATAGGGCCGCTTGGGTCCCAACACCTGGCATGAAGCGTCTGTAAATATTTCTATTAAGGTGGTATCTTAACTTTACTTTTAGGCGTCATTCCAAGACCCTTCTTGTACGTAGTATGAACACACTCGAATTATAGCATCGCTTATCTGATTAGTGTCTGATTCTGATTATTGCAGCAAGAGCAGGATAGAGAAAAGTACGTATCTAAGTGCTGCTGATTCTGTGATCAGGTTAGTACAGCAGCGCTTTTTAAGTTTCACCCAACCATTTAATTAATTTAATAGATGCATATTTACATTTCTGTTCCAGTTTCATTTACTACATTACACATGAAAGAAGTTCCGCTATAAAAAGACAAGCCCCTCCATCCTTTTACACCCTTGTGGGCTCGAAATGCAAATTTAGACGCAGTTCAGTCGTGGCTAGTTGTTGACTCAAGCGTTCTCTGAAAAATATGCGTCAAAATTTCATATTATCACCACAGCAATATATGATATAAATGCTGACACTGTTAGGGTTTAAAGGGTTAAAGAAATTTTTAGGCTGAAATCGATCTCTCGTTATGTTTGTTTCCGTAATTAGTTGACTCAATAATTTGCGCGTTTAGAGAGAGATAGAGGTCCACTGCTTTGATCGGCTATGTTATGTATTGTGAGATCGTCATGAGTTGGTAATCTCGAAGACTCCAGATAAATTGCTTTTGTCGAAATGAATCCTGATGGCATTGTGTTTTCTTGCAGGAAATCTTCGCGGAGGAAGAGGAACAAACTATGATTATCATTAATGACGACTATAGCACGTATAAAATAAACATGAATTGATAAATGTAATGCATAAGCAAGCAATGATAAATGCTAATAAATGAAAAGTGCCGATAAAAAATGTGTATCGCATTATAATATTAGTAAATACGTATTCAGTCTGAATGAAAATCGTCTTGAAATTGTTAAAGTGCATATGAAGTGAAAAATAATTTACGCCTATTCAAAAGGCCTTTCAAAGAGAACAGGAATGGCGTTTTTCTCACTCTATAGATATTCAAGATTTTTTTTTCAAAAAATTTTCAGAAAACGATAACGTCACAAAATGTATCAGTACAAAGATAAATTACAAAATCAAGAATATCGTTCGGAGTGATGCTGCTCAAACTTGGCATCAATAATGTAAGCCGGGTAAGAAACAAAATGACGCCAATCTTGACGTTGCCATGACATTACTCTCAGCTCAAGTCCCTTTCTACTATGAACCAAATATCTTCATTTAGTGACCGTGCTACTTGAAACGCACGAAGTGCGCATGCTCATATTACCCTACATCTCTACACCAGCTCATTGGGAGTAATAAGACAAAAACTGAGACGTCAATCGAGCATGGACGTGATCCGAATGCAAAATTGTTATCATCATGATGGCAACAGCACCGTAGCCGTCATTTTGTGTCTTAGCTGAGGTACCGTCGTACTGGTGCCAAGTTTGGGCAACTCCAATATTTCCTGACATATTCTTGATTTTGTGATTTATCTTTGCACGATTTTTGCGGGCGTCATCAGTTTTTGAACGAAAACTTGAATATCACTATATATAAAGCATAATTTATTTTTTACTTCATAGGCATTTTAAAGCACAAGTTGCTAAAGGTTCCTCAAAGCGAGTTATGGTTATGAAACCAAATAGAAGCATTGGACAGAGTAAGCACTCTTCTATTTTAGGTACCAAAAGACTCTCGTCCTACTTGTTACTGTTGACTGTTAAATTGACGGCTGTCACCAATGCTCGAGGTAGACCTAATGCTTAAGGAGAAAAGGTGGCGTAATGCTTCGAAGACGGTCGAATTTAAGTAAACTGCATGATTCTTTTGTGAAACCAAACTTTGGAGGGAAAACGATACCATTTGAAGAAGAAGGCGAATGGTGACTTCTAGAGTAACAATTAACTCTCCGAGCCCGAATAAACCTTCTACGACGCCATCTTGGATAAAGTGAAGGCAAGGTTACCAGTTTCCATACATGTATTACACGGTAAGAGTCACGAGTGCATCCGTGAAATCTTGGAAATCATGCCGTTTGGAACAAAACTTGTTCCGTGTGCTGAAAGCTTAGTAATTTTTCTCTGTTGCTGTACAGTCTTCAGTTTGCAGGTTGAGGCTGTGTAGAGTCACCCTATAATATACAGCATACAAATTAAAATTTTGGCGTATCGCAGGCGTAACAGTAAGAATGAGTAAACAACTAGGTACTATGCAATTCTAGCAAAACATGAAGACTTACCTAAGGATAAAAGCGTTAGTTCAGCCGTGTTTTCAATTTTTCCATGCATTTTTCTGAAACTTTGTCATGCATGCGCTGAATTTGTACATTTTATCGGATAGCTCAGCACAGTTTCAACCGAACTTGGGATTATTCGTGAAGAGATAGAAATTACTTACATTTCAGGACACAGGAATCTTTCTTTCTTTTTTTTTTTTTTCGCCAAAGGGCTCCTTCCCCTGATTTTGCAGACAAACAATTCCTTTGCCATAAATTTGTAGCCGAATGTATTGGTAGGCTGACTTCCAATTTCGTGCCTAAAATGGCACCTTTACCGTGATGGACTGTATAGTGACGAGCAACCAATTTTTCCTTCAGTTAATATATATAATAATATCACTGCCTTTGCGAATTTTCCGAAGCGCCAGGAACAAACTGGGTACGTTTTGTCAAATATGGTCAAAATTTGTTAAGGACTGAATGATTGTGGAGAGAGTCACAGCTGTTGGTGTTTGTGGCAGTGCTCGGAAATTTTCAGTGGGATCATCTGGTTTTGAATGTCACGCTACTGTATAAGAAGATGAAGCAAACTCATACGTACTACACAACAGTAGCACAACTTGGCTTTAAATGTCACGCTACTGTAGGACATGATGTTCAGTCACACTAAATACCAGTAGCACAACTTGGTTTTAAATGTCACGCTACTGCAGAACATGAAGTTCAGCCACACTACATAACAGTAGCACGACTTGATTTTTAAACGTCACACTATTGTATAAGAAGATGAAGCACAGTCACACTACACAACAGTAGCACAACTTGATTTTAACTGTCACGCTACTGTAGAACATGAAACTCAGTCACACTACACAATAGTAGCACAACTTGATTTTAATTAAATGTCACGTTACTGTTGTGCCAAACGTTATTAAAAATTAAAAATGCTTACTTTTACTACGACTGATTTTGTAACTAATGCCTTGTACACTCTAGAAATATTCTTACAGCCATTGGTTGGCATTTAACTGATGGTTTAGATGAAATATTAAATTTAAACGTCTGAAACCAAGTTGAGGAATACTCGAGCCATTTTGGCCTTACAGAAGTACATAGCTTGAAATAGGTCTTAGTTTAGTACAACTCAGCATTTGCTCTCAAAGCGACATATACATGTACGCCACCTGTCCCGAATTAATTATCTGGTAATCTCCTCAGTTATCAGCTAAAAGCGATTCATAATGGTAATAGGACTGAGTGGAGTTTAATTCGGTCTGTAATCAAACAAGTGATTAACAAAATCGGACGACCACCTAGCGGGAGTTTGATTTGTTTAATCACTCGTATAATCGCAGACTGAATCGGTCGACACAAATTAATTATAACCATAAAAATTTCCGATAACAAATAGATGTGACAAAAAGATACAGTCGGACACGCGGGAGGAAGAAATCCTCCATTTAGACAAAGTGAAGCTTGTGAGTTACTGTTGCTATATAATCATAATTGTAATCGGTGGATTTAGTGCAGAGTTTTTATTTTAATTGGCTCTATAACTGTCTGATTGCACTATCCAATTGCAGTCAACTGTCCGATTCCAAAATAATAAATTGTTACCAGATAAATTTTTGAAGAAGACATGACGTTTCATAGTGTTTGGACAAATATTAAAAAAGTGATTTAGGCTCAAAGTCGCCGCGGCTACGCGCAAGAATGAGGGAGAAGTGTAAAGTAATCAACACTCGCTGACGCCTTGTTGTTACTTCATTCATTTATCATTTCCTTTGCAAAGTTTTAAATTCAGTGCGGGTCTTTTCCAAGCCTCCCATTCCCCTGTTCCTCGACTCGCTCGTTTCCTCGTTTTCGCGACTAGCTTTTTCCAGACCCCTTTGGTCTTTCGTAAACGGTAAGGGACTGGAGGAAAGCTCTAGCTATCCCAACATGCGCTGCAGTCGGCGGTTTGTCAACATGGCGGACGAAATGTAATCTTTGATTTCGAAGGGTCAATTTAAAATTTATCGGTGAAGAAATGGCACAAAATTTTTATTCAGTAGCAATAGCTGTTCTAGCTGCTATTCTTGTTCGGTGGTGTGTATCTCTTAGTTCATATTCAGGTAAGTTTAGCCAAAAAACACCGATTTCTTCACGCCTTTGAGTCTGGCCGTCAAGATTAAAATCTTTTTTCCACCTGGTCGCAGGTAAAGGAAAACCTCCGATGTTTGGAGATTACGAAGCACAGAGGCACTGGATGGAGATCACTTATAATCTACCAGTTCATGAGTGGTAAGGTAGCTTTTTAATATTCAGTGTAGTAAAATTCGACGCAAACTAAGATGATCGCGCAGGCCCGTTCCATGTCATTTTCACAGACCCCGTTGGCGATGGAGTTCATAGATGTATCTCCTAAGAAATGAGAAAATCACCTCCCCTAAGAAAATAATTAGACAATGATGCTTACGTTCAGAAAAAAACGAAGACGAAATCGGCTACCCCTCAGAAAATAGCTCTCGCAGGCTAAGTCGTGTGTAGACCATGTGCTTGAAAATACAAAAGATTAATATCGTCCAACTTGATGTTAATTGTTTGAGGAGTGAGTATGATGAAACTTGAAATTCCTAAAAGTTCGCTCCTCGCTCCTCTCCTCTCTCTCCCCCCTTGTACCCCTACTCCTCCCCCTGAGAAAATGTTGTCAACGGGGGGAGGGGGGGGGGGTGGATATCAAATGGAATGGCCCTCAACACTCCAATGATGCCAACCTCTGGAAATTTAGAAACTCAGTGAGCCCCCCCCCTGGCTCTCTCCAGGAATTGAGAATAAATTTTTAGCTCCCATTGGCTGGTAACAGGTCTGATTACACAAGCCAAAGAAAAATTCTCACTAGCGACATTTTCACTGACTTTTTATTATATGAACAATGGATCAAGCAAAGAATTTGCTGGCCAATCAAAACCGGGGAATTCAAATGCTTCTGGAACTGGTTTGGTAAGAGTAATTGCTCAGGGGCTCTCCCATTCTTTCAATAAACTTTTGCCCACGAAAATCCCTTCCACCTGACGAACTGCCCCTGGGGCTCTGAGGATGAAACTGGGCAAAAACACCTCTGTATTGGGAGGCAACATCCTTAATTCCACATGACATTAACATCTGAAATGGCCATAAGTTTTACTATGTTTTAAAAATTAGTATTAAAAATTGGGGAAAAAAGAGTTTCATTTTATCCAGTTGACCAATTTTGACTGTTAATCATAGGTACACAAATACATCCAACAATGACTTGCTGTACTGGGGCTTGGATTATCCACCACTGACTGCATATCACAGCTGGATGTGTGGCTTCATGTGAGTGTTCATGCTGTACCTCTCCTATGGAAGGGATTTTCTCTTTTCTCTCTTCCTTGTTTATTCCCTAAAATCATCTTACGGAATTAGCTCCCGATGAAAGCTATAATTGTTGTCAATTATGTTGGCAAGGTTACCACGTTTTACCTTGCCGTCAGCCTCCTCCCTCTCCTCCTCCTGTTTCAATGTTGGTTTTCAACTGATAATTTTTACACATTATTATTGTCTATGGAGGATCCAACATTGAACCAGTTGGGGAGGGCAAACAAAGGCAGAAACTACATGACTTAGTAAAACTAAAAGATCATCAAGACAAGACTTAATCAAAGGGGATTAGTGTAAGTTGTAATCTTCCGAAAAGAATTTAACCATGACTGTAGTACACAGATGACCTGCACCTTTCAAAAGCTCTATTTTCGCTGGACCCCTATAATCTGCAGCTGCACTGTTTTTAAGAGCTGGGAACATTGTAACAGTTCTGTTGTTCACCTTTTTGTCCTCTTAACCAACCATGTAAGATGTTGTACAGTGTAAATGGTACTGGTCGGCCCAACTGACAACTTGAATTTTAGCCTTGTTCCCCCTTATCCAACTCTGTCCCTCAAAGAAACAAAAGAAAACAACAGCAACAAGAAAGGTCCCATCTCCAATGTCAGTTTTGTGATTCTTTGTAGAGCCAACAAGATAAATCCAAAATGGGTTGCGCTGAACACATCCCGAGGACACGAAAGCCACGAACATAAGCTGTTTATGAGATACACAGGTACACTAAGTATATAAGATTATCTAGTTGTCTCAAGTGTTATTTTTGTTGTTATCTTACTCATGGTAAATGAAGCAAATATCTCAACATAGCATTTATCTTGTAAAATTGTTTATTTCCATGTGTTTAATTGTGTTGTATCATACATGTATAATTATGGAATGCATTTTGATTATTAATTTGTTTGACATTAATTTGATCCCATTATGACTGGACGAGGGGGTACTAAGTAGACATGATTTTCTCATATAGATCAATTAGCTACATGTACAGTAAGTATATTTTAATAATGTGGATTTTTTTGGCGGGGGGGGGGGGGGGTGGGGTTGGTGGGGGAGAGAACTAGATTAGAGCTCAAATTATTAAGATCTTCATATGTGTGTGAATGTTACAAATAAATCAAAGTGAATTAATTGAATGTGTATTTATTTTGTGAAAAAATTTATAGTCGCCAACATAATGTGTATCATTGACTCCTGATTTAGTTGAGTACTGTACACTGTAGTTCACTTTCCCTCCCATAGTTCTATTGGCCGATGTGTTGGTATACATCCCTGCAGTCTTTGTGTTCTGCTTCCTTTGCTTGGGAAGGAAACCAGTTTTAAATAAGGTAAAAGAACCATTATTATCACCAACATTGTCACTCTGTACAGGGTGCAAAGAAAGTCAGTTTTACAGCTTGCCATTCGGGCAACCTATAGAGCATGTACAAGCCCAAAAGTCATTTCAACCAGCCCCAAAAATGTTATGATGCGCAGGATTGATTACGCAGTTCTTCTGTCATTTGAATTCCTCAAAAACTTCACTTGCCTGTCGGGCAAGTTAAGAGCAAAATTCACTACTCCGATAGCAAAACCCACTAGCCACAGGCTATCAAGACACTACTTTTTTTGCACGCTGCTGTATCATGAACTTTAAGGTGGCTCACAACAGTTTTATAATTTGATTGATCAATCAAGTGGGTACTACAAAATTAGTGTCAAACAAAGGCTTAAACATTGGTAAACAAGTTGTGGTCATTTTATCAACTTAATAGGTTACCATAGCAACAATATGACCCACCAAATTCAACTTAAAGTAGGTTACCATAGTAACAATAGGACCTGTAAAAAACAGCCCTGATCTTAGACTTGGATGAATATATTAACTAAAAAATGAGCTTGGAAACCCCCATTGATTATTATCAAATAAATTGTAATCAGAATGTCAAGATGCAACTTTTTCAAAAGTTAAAAGAAGTTGGAGGGAGTGATTCAGAACCACCTTTAATTTTCTGTTTTTTTTTTCTCTCAATTTTCTATTTGGATCCTGAAAGTCTTTGCTAAAATCTACTTTTCCTGTATAGTCATAAACTGCACAAAAATACTGCTGTATTAGCAGGCAGTGTCCTTAAAAGTTAACTGATTTCTCATTTATTCACCAGGCTTAAAATATTCCACATCACATTTAATCCATTGCGCATATCCCACACATGACATTCCAATCCTTATCCTAGCAGTATGCAGGATGTTTGTCCCATGAACCTAGTTTAATGGCCTTAGCTCCCACGAATCTCCTGTAGCTCAGTGGTAGAGCATCCGAACTAGTAATCAGAAGGTCTTAGGTTCGACTCCTGATAGGAGCAGTCAGAATTTTTTTTTCCGAGTATGCCTGAGTCACTTAGTGAGTAATATATCATTCTCACTTACAATGTATTTCACTTTTTATGCAAGACATGTTAACTTTTTTTTGCAGGTTCTTACTGCAGCTGCAGTTCTTTTCTATCCTGGTCTGATTCTTATAGACCATGGACACTTCCAGTATCCTCTAGTATTCAATACAGAATCCCTCTCCACAGTGGAAATTAGCACTTCTTGTTTTACATTCGATATTTACATGTGAAATTTAGGGGTTGTTTGTTTGAATTTATTATGCTTTTAGGAAAAAAAGTAATGCATTGATTCTTCAAATTGATACCTAGGCTCAATTTCCGCCGCTCCCTGGGGTCAGGCTTTCTTTTCCTGAACAGCGGCTGGTAATCAAGCCTAATTTGTACCCTCAGTTCCAAAAGCAAATGTGGGACTAACATTCTTTTATGAAATCCAGTCTGCAGGAATAAGCTTTGGACAAATTGTCCCTTACTGACAATACATCTTACTTAACCTTTAACCCCTAATATTAAAGAACAAATTCTCCTATCTTTTCTCCATACTTTTCTTACTAGAAATACATGACTCGCAAAACCTCGCGAAGCTGGGGCTAGGTGGAAAGCCATTTTTCGTGTTGTAGCATCAAATGAGGAGATTAAAAGGTTTCTGAACATAGCAACTATTTTGATGAGCATGGTCTTTTCGTAGTTCCACAGGCTAGTTTGCGGTTAAAAATCTATTTCTGATGCGATGAAATGTACAACGGGCGTGCAGTGCTGTCGTGTTCGATGAATTTATTTCCCACGGAAAATTATTTTACCGGGGCCACAAAACGTGTAATTTCTTCAATGCAATCTTCCACAAAAAAAGATTTCTAAAGGAAAGGGAAAAGATTCTGGAGAGATAGTTCTGTATCCAGTGAATATTGATGAACATTGCAGTTGAAATTTGATCATGCACGCATTTTTTCCTATGTATGCAAATTTTTTTCAGACGACGCCAGACAGTCTGACGTCATTCATACTTTGTTTTTCACCGTTGCTAGGCAACATTGCGGACACCTTCAACTAAATATATTAATACATACATACATACATACATACATACATACATACATACATACATACATACATACATACATACATACATACATACATATATATAAATATATTTTTCACTCGAATTCGCGCGGCTTAGCTCCACTCGGGCCGGCTCAGGCCGACAAAATTATTAACCTCGCTACGCTCGGGCCTTCGGCCCTTGCTTCGCAAGGAATAAAAGTACTGGGGAGAAGTGATTAAAATATCAAGAAAATTAACCTTGGGTGATCATATCCTTAATTCCCATGACTTCAGGGGTTGAATAAGCATTGATATTACAAGGAGAAATTTGATGCTGATCATTGTTAGGGCTGAAAGGGTTGAGGCAGGTTGTGTGGCCTAGCAGTCAGTCAGGCTGCCAGACTTGTAATTTGTAATCCGTAGATGCCAGGTTCAGGTCCTGTTCTGGCCGCTTGCTGGAGTTAATTGTTTCTTTGTAGACCGGAGTTCAACTTGTCGGTTGTGTTTGTAAATAGCCAGCTGGTCTGCCTCCTGCCATTTAGTTTTTTTTTTTTTACCTATTATGTTTAATTCAGATCGTTTATTTCCTGTTGTTTGAGTGGAGCGTCTGTCTTGACTGTCTTGGCAGCTAAGTGTACAGTACTTCCACTACAAACAAAGCAGTTAGATTTTTACATTACCTGCACTCACCCAGCCTGTCAATGCTGTTGGCATTTTTGTTTGTGGGAAGCAGGGATGGCATAATTGTGAGAGCACTCATCTCCCACCAATGTGGCCCGGGTTCGATTCCTGGACTTGGCCTCATATGTGCTTCGAGAGGTTTTTCTCTGGGCACTCCGGTTTTCCTCTCTCCTCAAAAATTAACATTTCCAAATTCCAATTCGATCCAGAATCTGAGAGACACAGGTTTGTCAGTCATAACAGACTGTTAGTGTCACCCTCATTAAACAAAGTTTAATTATTTGTTTAATTAAGTTTGCCTCCTGCCAGTTGGGATTTTTAACCTGTTATGTTTAATGTATTTTATTTGTTTCCTGTTATTTCAGTGATGTGTCTATATACTATCTCGGTAGAGATATTTATTTTTTTATTTTTTATTTAAACAATATTTGAACACGGCATTTGCTCTAAGAGCAACTAAGTACTCATCGAGAGAGTTTACGTCGGATCAACTAACGTGCATAAACACATGGTAGAGACGGACTAATTTTCAGGGCTAATACGAGTGCAAGCTAAAAGAAGAAAACTACAAAGGTAAACTAACAAAAACGAGATGAATGAGAAATAAATGACTGAACTTGCTCGAATAAACGAACATTTGACTGAAATTGCAAACCCGGAGAACCAAACAGAAAACATTCAATCTTTTTCTTGTCCGAAGCCAGAAGCCATTTATCTCCCAGAATGTGGGCAGCAGAGGTAAATAAAGCAATACGATGAGCAGCATACATTGGACAGTACAAAAAAAGTGCTTAACATCTTCCACAGCTGTGTTGCAGTGAGGGCAAGCTGGAGAAAAAACACAATTTCTACTGAAAAGGTCGTGATTCAGGGTACTGTTGTTAGAGATATTTACATTACTTGCACTGACCCAGCCCATGAGTGTTGCTGGCTTTTTTGTTTGTTTACTGTGTTCCATTCCTTAACAGTTGCCTTCAGATATAACACTATAAGCCTTGGTTTAGCATTGTGGGGGGTGGTTGGACTGGCTTGCGGTCATGATCTCCTGGGATCAGTTGCGTTCACACTGGCTTTGAATTACAAACAGATGGAGCTTTACCATGCTCTTCCTTTCTTCTTCTATTTACTTGGAAAATCATGGCAACAGAAATCATGGTAAAGAACGTTAAATTATTTTCATCATAGTAGTAGTAGCAGTAGCAGTAGCAGTAGCAGTAGCAGTAGCAGTAGCAGTAGCAGTAGCAGTAGCAGTAGCAGTAGCAGTAGCAGTAGCAGTAGCAGTAGCAGTAGCAGTAGCAGCAGCAGCAGCAGCAGCAGCAGCAGTAGCAGCAGTAGTAGTAGTAGTAGTAGTAGTAGTAGTAGTAGTAGTAGTAGTAGTAGTAGTAGTAGTAGTAGTAGTAGTAGTAGTAGTAGTAGTAGTAGTAGTAGTAGTAGTAGTGTAAGTGCGCGGTTGATTTCCTTCTTAAACTGCCCAATTGATCGAATCGCGCGGCTTGGGTAAGTTTAACTTACGGAAAGAATCACGCAAGTCGTATTCTGTGTGTCGTTCACTGAATAATTCATGTAGTTACACTGGAGTTAACCCGTTGAGGGACTTAGACATCATCATAGCTTTTTGCTTTCTTCTTCTTAAAGATAGCTGGTCCCACTTCAACGTTTTAAGAAGCAGACTTGAGTTTACCTCGTAGATGGCTTGCAGAATAACCCTGCTGATCGGTTTTGCAATTTGTGTAGTTTCTCACACAGATAAGAACTAAATCCATCCCAAACCGGGGCACAGTAATCGAAATGAGGTTGGATTAAAGCGTCATATATTTGTACTGCAGTGGATTGAGAAATGAGAGACCTAATGCGCCACAGGGCACCGATTGCCGAGGATATCTTCCTGCATAGTTCGCTGATATGATTGGACCATGCTAGTCGGTCATCAATAATCAAACCGAACCAATTCCTTCAATTTTGTCAATTTTTTAACATGTCTTTTCTTTCAATTTTTATACAGGATTTCAAGTATATTTAGCATTGCCAAACTAGGAATTGTTGTTGTTGTAACCTTCATTTTGTGGTAAGTTGAATCCCCTCCGCCACTCAAGCAACAAAGATTCGCCAATACAGACAAATGTAAGAATTTGGCAAAAATGGGGGACACAACAGGAAGGAGAAAATCAAATGTTCCGTAGGAACAGTTGTATATCCATTCATCGTCAAATAGACCCTTCTCCAAAATGGCGGCAACAGATTTGAATGAGTGAAAATCGAACTGAATGAAAAACTGATACCAGCACTGGAAAGAGCACCCTTAATTTAGTAACTTTGCAAAGTTTCAGCATATTAGGTGTTATATCAGCTTAGGAAAGGTAAGATGAAATTTGACAAATTTACAGACGTTTGTATGACTGAGGGTATACATCAGACTCCCGGGAGAGTGATTTCATGCTGGAACAAACAGTCATACCGCGTTTACATGACATCAGATTCGTACCGGAATGAAAATCTCGCTCCCGTACAGTTACCGGGGTGAACTTACACCGGTATGACTCGCTCCTGCATGAGATTTTGTGCTGGTATCATGTAAATGAATACAGGGCCACAAGAGGAAACCGGAGTGAACTCGTACCGGAATGATAGTCGCACCGGTATCATGTAAACACCCCCTTAGTCTACCACACAATTATACAGAGGACAAAGGATGGTAAGCCTGTTGGAATAGCCGAGCGAAAAGGACACGCGAGTATACGCGAAGGTCGCCACGCTGCACGAGGTTTTCCCGCGTGTACGTGTTTTTCTTGGTCGACTGTCCCGATGTGGAAAAAAGGATCACTTGTCCTCTAGCAAAAGTAATCTAAACATTCTTCACTTCTTCAGAAACTGTAATCTCTCTGTTGTTACAGTAAAAGCCCGCGTGTAAGAACCTACATTATTCGAAGTCTGGCAAAATAGGTTCTTGTATTTTGGGGTAGTTTATGGCAATTTAGGGTAAGTAGGTTCTTAATTAGGTTCGTAATTTCTATGAAGGAGATATAGTTGGTGATTACCAGAAAAATAAATAAACTTGGGTTTGGTCCTAAAATATACAGTATTTATTCACAACTGTACTTTATATAAACCCGCTTTTGTTGTAGAAATTAATAGTTTTATTTGCAATTACAGTTTATATAAAATTGCAATCTCAAAGACAACTCCTTGGTTAAAATGTTTATCATAAATTAACGGTTACCCACATATAAGAACCTGCTTGACCTTGCTTGGCTAAACAGGTTCTTATAATTTTGGGTATTAATATGACAAATTTCTGCCAGCAGGTTTATAAACCACTTGGTTCTTACACGCGGGTTTTTACTGTATTGGATTCTTTGTGCTTCTCTATTGATTTCCTTGTCAATCAACAGCTGGTTGCCGTTCCTGACTGGGTTGCCAATGATTTTACAAGTTCTTCAAAGGCTCTTTCCATTTGCTCGAGGTATTTTTGAGGTAAGTTAGCGTACAAATTTTTGGACAAAAACAAATCCGCCGTGCGGAAAAAATTGACTGCTGTACCATGATTTTGCCACAATAATGATAGCTGAGTTAATCGTTTGTCGCACGATTGAGTCACACGGATGTGGATCGCGACGTTTCGAACGTTATACTGCTGGTGTTCATCAGGCAATGGTGTCGACTGATTGCGTAAGCCGCCGTTACACGTTGAAACTTTTAGCAGAAACTTGTGTGCAACGGCACTGCGAAACAAGTTTAAGCAGGCGTTGCGAGACAAGTTTCACGAAAAGTAGAACCGCTTTCTGCTTCTGCAACGGTCGCAGTGGTGAAAAAAACAAGAGTTTCACCGTGTAACACCACTTTGTGAAACTGTTCTCGTTCGCCGTTGCACACAAGTTTCAGCTAAAAGTTTCAACGTGTAACGGCGGCTTTTTAGTAGCACCTTAGTTTGTGTTGATTGGTGCGTTTCGATCCTCTCTTAGGCTGTTGTTGATTGGGGTAGTGCTAGTGCTACTTACACTGTTACGCAATCAGTTGACGCCATCGACTGATGAAGACCAGCAGTATAGCGGTCGAAACGTCGCGATTCACATCTTTGTGACTCAATCGTGAGACAAACTATTAGCTCAGCTGTCATTTCAAACCACGATGACGAACACCTTTCATAATATTTACCACAATACTTTGCGAATCTAACAGCCAACGGGCACATAGAAAGCCAAATTTTTGGCGAAATTCGTCTCTGTGCTAACGACATTGTGTTTGCAAGGTTTGAAGATTTTAGAACTTTTCTGTGCATTTTTATGAGCGTTCTTAGGGATTTCTTACGCTAAGAATTATGTGTAAATGCCATTACCGGTCGTTATTTTTTTTTTGGTAAAGTGGATTTTACATCCAAGGGTTTGCTGGCACAATTTACCTGGAATTACATAATAGTCCAGAATTCTTACCTTGTGCTAAAAAAGTTCGAGCTCTTAAAGCATAACGTAAATATGGAAGTATGATGTCAATGTCAAAAAATGCAACTCCAGGGATTTGATTGGCTTAGCGGCCATGGTTTATTTAACAATTATTCCACGAGCACGCGTTGGATATGAGATGATAGATAGCCAACGAAATCATGAGATGATAGATAGCCAACGAAATCATCTCATATCCAACAAGCGCGAGTGGAATAGTTGTTTTATTAAAAACAATCAAGTAATATTGCCAGATTTGCTGATTTCGCTTTGCAAGAATAACCAGCAGACAATTTAGTGGTTTCCATTTCCCGGCCATGGTATAATGGCTCATATACCATGGCCGCTGAGCCAATCAAATCCCTGAAATTGCATTATACAATGATTCAGTTTTTAATAAGAGCCATTATATCATGCCAGAGAAAAAGCGACCATTGAATTTTCTTCTAGTTGTTCTTGCAAAGCGAAATCAGCAAGATCTAGAAAATATTTCTTGATTGTTTTTAATAAATCAATTATTCCCCTCCCGTTTGTTGGATATGAGATGTTTATAGCCAACTCGGCGCTATGCTCCTCGTTGATTGTCTATCATCTCATATCCAACGCGTGCTCATGGAATAATTGTTCATTATAGCTCAGTTATACTAGACGTTAAGAACTAACTTCAGTACATCTTTCTTTCCTCAGGACAAAGTGGCAAACGTGTGGTGCTCAATTTCTGTCCTAATTAAAGTCAAAAGAGTTCTGTCCCAAACACAGATAATTAAACTGAGGTAATGGTCACTCGTGCATCTGTCTATTTTTAAGAGGAATTAAGGACGGTGCCTACTTTTGTTACTGCGCATACATTCTGCGCCCATCTTGAGATACTCGGGTTTCCTATGGGCGGTTGATAATATTGTTAAAACTGCGTAGCGTCTTATTCAGGTGATACAAAAGGTTTTGGTATTTTTGAACGCTATTAAGTTCGGTTTATGTTCACCGACGTTTCGGCAGTGCTGCCTTCTTCAGGGTGGCAAGTTGAAAGTCACTTTCCTATGGGTGGTGCCTACTAATATAGGGATATTTTTGCGCAGTTTAAAACTATTCGGAGAAAACAGAACTTAGCAAGTGCTCTTGGTATCCAAAAAGAAAATTTGGGGTAACCATGCATTTTTCAGAGTTAACAAAGCTTCGATTTGAAAAAAAAAAGTCATACATTGCTTTGTATTTTACTGTTTTTTAGAATAATTGTTACTTCATTATCTCTAAAAAATGCGTGGTTGCCCCCAATTTTCTTTCTGGATTCCAGTAACCCTTTTTAAGATCTGCTTCTTCCGCATAGTCAAATGTTATGCAAAAAGTCTTGATGTTTTGTAAACTAGTAATAATCAAAGATTAGGGAGTGCGTTCGATGATCTCGATCCCAGGCTTTCTCTCCTTTGCCAAGTTGATGATGATGTCATCCGCCCCTGCAAAATCTGCGGGGGATGCCAGATATGTGCCCCAAGATCCATTCATTTGTTGATTGATTGTCTCATTAAATCTCGACTCCAGTCTGTGTTAGGAGTATTAGGAGTGCGTTCTTTCTTCGTCAAATGAAATTATAACTATTAAATAGAGGAAAGATCTTCGCAGTTATTTACGCAACTTAAGCAGTTGCGAAAAGAAAGCCTGAAAAAATTCAGGCTTGAACGGGATTCGATCCCATGACCTCTGCGATGCGGATGCAGTGCTCTACCAACTGAGCTATCAAGCCAACTGGGAGCTGGTCATATTGTGAGTTCGTAATATACCCGTGAAGGATGATATGAATAAATTAATGTGAATATATGAAACACACCCGCAGTTCAAATGTATGTTTCATATATTCACATTAATTTATGCAATGATAACTATTGATTATTCTCCACAGCACCTGGTCGACACTGACTGCTTGTTTACCTTCCTCGCTGAATCTCTTTAAGAATCCATCAAAAGACCGCTTTGTCTTGGCTCTGGTAAGGCAGTAATGTTGACAGGCCTCATGTACCTGTTCTAAGGCTCTAGCCTTCAGCTGCATTATGTTAAGGGGAGGGTTTCACATTTCAGCGCTTGTGCATGAATCATAATGCTTTTTTCTCTTTCTTATCAACTTTATGGCCTTAAAAATCCCACTCACATGTACTTCAGTAATCACATTCTATAATTAATCCAAGCAAAATGACTGATGACCAAAATTCACAGAAAATGCTAGTGGATTGTACTCATATTGTCGATATGGAATTTAGCGTTGACCCGTAGGATTTATTCCACGGTTGATGTGTTTACAGTTATTTGCATGCGAAATAACGCAATCATATGAAAAAATTACCACCCGAGTTACCTATTTCTCTTGCTAAAGGTTCATAAACAACGAATTAAATTAAACAGGCTTGGGTCATAGCGAGCAAAGGCGAAAAAGTGTTTTGATTCATGGACATGCGCAGAATCGTGAACCCCTCCCTTTAAAGGGGCACTGCGATTTTGCCGTATTTTGGTCAAAACTTCTCCACTTTTGACAAAGAACCTTTTTTCTAACGTGAAATTGCTATTAAAGCACCAGGAAGAAAATATTACGGGATTTCTCCAAGGAAGAACAAGCTATAAACAAGTTTTAGCGACTTCTCTACAATGCACAGGAAGAACTTGAAAAAACTGGCCAATTTTTTCAAGTTACAATACATTTCCATCCAAGCCATCCTTAGCCAAACATAATTAATACTAGTTTCTGTGCACCAGTAGGGTTATTGTTAACAAAATTGAACCATTATTTTGACGATTCCATAGATTAAAATATGGTTTTTGGCCATTAAAAGTGACACAAAAAATAGGTGACACTGCCTCTTTAAGAAGTAGGAGCATTTGTTCTATTGTTTGGTCTTTTGTTCTCTCAACCAATTATGTGATGGTGTAGGTCACCCCAGTACTGTGTCTCCTCGATTAATGCCATCCTGGATCTATGGGCGATATCGATACTATTATTCTATTGCCGGTTTTCAATGTCACGCCATTGCCGTGTGCGTGAAAAAAAAATTGAAACCATTCCATGAATGAAGTCAAGAAATTGACATGTTATAGATGATAAGTAAATAAGAAACCTGTCCAAGTGTCAGGTCTGTGCGGTATTCCGTACTCGAGTTATTTGACAAAATGTTTCACACAAATTTATAGAGCTTAGTATGGAGACGCCACATGGCGGCCGGAAATAGGAAAAAACATCTGGAGTTCACTTTTGCCAGAAAAGAGGTTTGCTTTCCCTTGTGAATTTTTCTCCTCAAACTTAAATTGTTTAAAATGCTGAAAATCACCCGAAGAGGCATTTTTAAGTTACGGAACAGCTCTGTCACCGCCGTCCTCTTGATGTCACTCACGATGAAAACTCGGAATTTGAAACTGTTCTATTTTCAAAAGGAAGTACGACATCGGGCTTAGAAATTGTGAAAAGACATATTTTTAGGTAATCTTTCCTTGAATGAAAGTAACAATTTTGTAGGCCTCCCGGTTTTGAATTCTAGAATTTGGTGACGTTACGTGAAAACCAAGAATATTAATGATAGTGAGTCTCCGTGAAAACTATCGATATTCCCGAGAAATATCGTTTTTCTCGATATCTTTCGATACTGATCACATGACACTTGAAGCAAGAAGTGGAGAAATAATGGAGGTATTTTGAAGTGGGTGACACAGGCATACTCGGAAAAGGAAAATCCGAGTTCTCCCAACAGCAGTTGAACCTATAGGCGAATCTTTGTTTACACTTTTTGCCTCATTAACATATGCTTATCACTATCTGATGACGCCAATAAAATAAAAACTCTGAATATTGAAAGGGCATAACAATTTCAGTTTTTTCTGAAAATTTGAGCCTAATACATCGAATGGTTTCGGAGAAATTCTCTTCTAAAATCTCGAAATTTTACAGAGAATGTATGGCTCATTAACTTTTTTGCCACCCAGCAATTTCGCAGTTTTGATGGCTGATATTTCCTTCAATATTGCTTACAAAGAGCTGAAAATTGCACAAATTGCTCAACTTCATCAGCTCTTTCGACTTTTGCATTTAGTACATATATACGGCCACGGCTTCTATGAGTTAAGTCGTAATGCTAATGAGGAAAAATGTAAACAATGACGTCAGCAAAGATTTGCCTATTCCTGACCTTTCCATTAACAGTTCCACAAGTCTCCCATAGCTCAATGGTGGAGCGCACAAACTCTTGCTCCTAGCAGTATGCAGGATGATTGTGACAACCATCCTGCATACTGCCAGTGTTTACCCGATAGTGAAAATCCACCTTTAAGCTGGTTCACACTAGCGACATAATGGTGCGACAGAGAAAGGTACCAAAGTTTACCACGCACGCGCATAGCCAGTGTTTTGCTAATTAAAACTATTGCTTTCTGACGTTCTCGTTGTTTTGTTTTGCTTAAGCAAGAACGACGGCGACGGCAACGACAACGTCGCAAAACAATAGGTTTAATGAGCAAAAACAATCGCTCTGCAAGTGCGTTTTACACTTTTTTACCATTTTTGCAAAAGTTGAGCGAGTTGAAATATTCGCGAAGTAGCACAAATGAAAAAGAGATATCTTTTCGGGTGACGTTTTCGTTGCCGTTGCCGTCGTCGTGGCTTAAGCTCCCTATTATTTCTGCGTAAGGTCCTATTGTAAGAAGACTTTAAAAGGGATTAATGAACTCATTTTTGAATTCTCCATTGTTTTTTTTTTGTTTGGTGCACATGTCAAAACAACGTTCAGGCTTGTGAAGTGCAAGTGTTAAAGTTTTATTTAATTAACTCCTGGCTTAATGACTCAAGTGTTGGTTGTCTTTATGCACAATTTTAGGTCAATTCATCAATGGCTTTCTTCATTTTCTCGTATCAAGTCCACGAAAAGTCAATCCTTTTAGCGGCACTGTAAGTATCACTATGCTGGTTATTTTTTTAATTGTCGTGAATGGGTAACACATCCAGGCCTCGTATCTTAGGTAACGTCCATATTGGTCCAAGACTTTGCCGCTTACCTCTGATTTTTCAGTGTTGCATGAGACGGCACGGAGTATTAAACTTTTCATTTATCCCATGAAGAAAGAAGTCTTCGACATGGTTAAATCCTCCAAAAAGTTCCAGTTATCCAGCATTTGAACATCTGCTTGGTTGTTCGAAACACGGCTAATGTTAATTCCAATGATAGATCAAAATAATAAACTCTTCAGTGTATGTTAAAGTGCTAAAGTGAATCTATGAATTTCCCACCGAGCGTTAGCCTCAGGAAATGGTTTGCCGCAAGCACTATGAATACAAATGATAGATCAGAGAATGAGCTCTGCTGTGTATGTTAAAGCGCTGAAGTGAACCCATGAATTTCCAACTGAACGTTAGCCTTAGTAAGGAAGTGGGAGATTGCAAGAGGTAGAGAAAAAATCTTTGATCTCGCC
The DNA here is from genome assembly GCF_977016875.1 of Pavona decussata. Lineage (NCBI taxonomy): Eukaryota > Metazoa > Cnidaria > Anthozoa > Scleractinia > Agariciidae > Pavona > Pavona decussata. The sequence goes on from NW_028145751.1 coordinate 235,267, forward strand.
GGGAATCGAACCTATGGTCTCCATATTGATGATCCGTTTGTCTATCGACTGAGCTACTTGGCGGTAATTACGGCAATGTGAATGTGAAGGTTGCAAATGAATGTTGTGTCGCTAGCTGTAAGGACTCAAATGATAGATAGAGAATTAAGTCTGCAGTATATGTTGAAGCGCTAAAGTTAAGCCATACATTTCGGTGTTTAATTCGAGTTTACACAGTATATACACGGACCCTGTCACTTCTTCCCTTTGAGAAGGGTGGGGTGGGGGGGAGGGGGGAGAATCGTTGGTGGGGAGTTGAGAGGCCTCCGCGTTCCTCTCGTCTCCTTACCCCTCTCCCTTCACCTTGTTGGTATGGGTTTTGACACTCTCACCAAACTAATGGTGTTTAACCTATGAAGTAAAAAACTTCTTGTTCTAATATGATAGTTTATTATTTTCTAATTCTTAAAATGTAGGTTTTAGGCGGTAAAACATTCAGAACGCGAAATAAATCGAACCGAAAGTCTTAAATTTGGCGCCTAAAAGTGTCTCCATCTTGCTCGCGGCCAAAACGATGTATTACAAAGCTGTGACGTAGGAAGTACTTCAGAAGTAAAAAGTAAACAACTCTTCGAGGCATTTGCTACCTTATCAGCATTGTCCTGAGCAAAGACTCGTTCCCAGTCCATGGGATACGATTTAGTGAATTTTGAAGTTCTTTGGAGGGCTAAAAACGTCGGTTTTAGTTGATTTTGTCAAATTTCTTTTGTCATTTCGTAATCAGAACACAACAAGCTTTAAAAAGAGGAAAAAAAATTTTACTTCGTAGGCACTTAAAGTTGTAATCCACAAGCGTTTGCATTTGCCGACTTTACATCCGGCTGGTGTAGATTAACTTCCTTCCTTTACGTTGCTTTTTCTTTAGTCCTGTATGTCTGTTACTTCATTACAAGCCCTTTGAGTGTACGTGGTTCTTAGTTATCTCCACATTCAGGTTTGTTACCTTAGTACGTTAATTTTTGGTTCAATAGTTGCATGAATTAATTAAGGAAGAGAGAAAAGAGGGAGGGAGGTGGTGAAGGAAGGAAGAAAACAAGGAAAAAAAGAGGAAGGGAAGGAAAGAAGGAGGGAGGTAGAGGCAGGGTAGGAAGCAACGAAGCAAGTAAGAAGAAGGTGGGTAGGGAAGGTGGGAAGGAGGAAGGCGGTGAAAGAAGGAAGGAATCAAGGAAGAATGGAGGAAGGGAAGGAAAGAAGGAAGGAGGTAGAGGCAGGGTAAGACACAACGAAGCAAGTAAGAAGAAGGTGGGTAGGGAAGGTAGGAAGGAGGGAGAGAGGTGGAGGAAGGGAATCGAGCTAGCAAGGAAGAAGGGAGGGAAGGAAGGTAAGAAGAATGTAGGGAGGGAGGTGGAGGAAGGGAATCGAGCTAGCAAGGAAGAAGGTAGGGAGGGAAGGTAAGAAGGAAGGAGGGAGGAAGGTGGAGGCATGGAAGGAAGGATGGAGGGAGGTGGAGGCAAGGAATCGAGCAAAACGTTGTTTAGACTGTGTTGCGCACTTGGTGGATAAAAATAGCGGTAAGTTGTATTCTAGCGCAAAATTTAAAATAAAATACCAATTTTATTTTGCGCTAGAATACAACTTACCACTATTTTTAAGGAATCGAGCAAGCAAGGAAGAAGGGAGGGAAGGAAGCAACAAGGAAGGAAGGAGGGAGGTGGAGGCAGTGAAGGAAGAAAGGAAGCAAGCAAGGAAGCAGAGAGGGAAGAAAGAAGGAAGGAGGGAGGGAGGGAGGTGGAGGTAGGGAAGGAAGGAATCAAGCAAGAAAGTCAAGGAAGGTAGCAAGGAAGGAAGGGATGAAGCAAGCAAGGAATGAATCTTTTGGAGTTTAATGTTTGCTTTGTGACTTTCCCGTAGATGATTCAAATATTTTATTCAATTCACTGCCTAGAACTTCAAGTTTAACTCGCTTCAAAACTGGCATCTCAAAGATTACATGCAATGACCAACAGTAGCTGTAAAATTTGTGTAAATCATCTAAAGGGTAGGATTGTTTCCTCGTTTAAGCTTTATCAAATGCGCATTCATTTGATTGACCGTTTATTTTTCTCAGCATGTGGCCTTTACTATTGAAGGATGGTCTGGCTCTGCCTTACGTTTCCTGTATGCTTCTGTTCTATGCTGTTGTTTATCATGTCTTTGAACTGCAGAAGGTCAAGCCGTTGAAGCAGATTTTGGTAATTAAAACGTTTTGTTTGATAGGACGGTTTTCAACTAAGTATTCAAAGTAAATTTCACTCAACGAAAATATATGTTGGCTACTTTACAGCGGTTACCAATAACACGCGACCTACGGCATTTAAAAGAGTCGGATAAAGTTGCGTTTTGGTGGACGTCAATAAAAAAAGCCGTTAAAATTATTTTGATTTCTGACAAGATTTCAAGGTTACCCGGCAAGAAACTAAGAATTTTACCTTGCTAAGAGGAAGTAAACTTTATTTAAATTGATTCTCAAGCCAGATCAATGGAAAATAGAAGGTATTTTTGAATTAACAATTTCAGTTTTCACTGCACGTGATAATTCACTCACTTGCACGCATCGCTGATTTAATTATCAGGTGTAGCGATTTCAAATGTTTCATAAAAAAATACGGCTTCGTCTAAACAATGCCCATTTTTTTTAGATGACCTGGCTTGGAAATGAACTTTCATAAAGTTTACCATCCGTCAGCGGATAAAACTGTCAATTTCTTGGTTCTGTTGCCTTCAAATGGTCTCAGAATTCAAAATAATTTCAACGGCTTTGCTATGATTGACGTCCACCAAAACACAACTTTATCGGAGTCTTTTGAAGGCGATGGTCGCGTGCTATTGGTAACCGCTGTAAAAGACAAGACTCTTAAGTATGACCGTGGTTTTTCATTGCCTGGCCTATACACCCTGATAAAGGAGAATAGGCCGGAACAACAGGCCTTTAGTGTGCTGTCAACTTCCAGCTTATTATAGGAAATTAACAATGCACGTTGACAACGCGAAGAAAATTTTACGTTACACTAAATTAACGCGAATTTTTCAAAAGTTAGGTTAACATGCATTAAATTAACGCGAATTTTTCGATAAGCATTTTGCTTTGTTTACTGCGATTTTCATAATTCTGTAAACTCGCACTTTATATTTCTGAATGCCAAACTGCGTTTTAGCTTCCGTCAAGACAAGTGCACGGATGTTTCTAAGATTTTTGTAAAGAAAGTTTGGTTTTAAAGCCTAACTAGACCCTATCAATTCAAAAGATAGTGACTCTGAAGAGCCAGTAGAGGAGTCATGAACTAATAAGGTTTTGTAATGAAATAAAGGTGCTTTAAAATAACAATGTTGTAAAATAGCGTGCATTAAATTTACATCGACATTATTAAGATACGAATTTTGTAAAATCGCGTTAATAAAGTGCATTGTTAATTTCCTATAACAAGGTAATTAGCTTGTTGCCCGGCAATCCCTGCTCTTTAACCCAAACTCATTCCTATTTTCTCTGTCAATCTTCTCCACGTTCCTCTTGGTCTGTCTTTTCTTCTTTCTGCTGGTGTCCAACACAATTCTATGTTGCTGTCATCTGAGATCTCCTAACATAGAACACATATTTGACGTATTTCGAGCTGTAATATCCATTATTCTGGTGGTTCGTATCTGACTAGGCACCTTTAAAATTACAAATACGCCTTTTTTCTTTTCTCTTTTTTGTAGTTTCTCCTATCACTGCTGGGATGCCTGTGCTTGCACACTAGTTCTGCTGTGGTCCAGCCTCCCAGCCGGTACCCAGACCTCTGGCCGGTATTCATATCACTCTATTCGTGCACGCATTTTTTAGGATTTCTCTGTTACTTTAATTACCTTCAGTTCACCTTGCCATACACTGCAAGGCCTATTGCAGTTAAAGAAAAGAACTCCTGAGTACAAGAAAATTTACGGCAACTGATGAGCAATTTATGTAATATTTAAAACACAAGCAGCAGTGTTTTATCGGGATTTAAAACCACAAAGGCCCGGCCGAGTGGTTTTAGACTCGATAATACACGTGCTGCGAGTTTTTTGAACGGCTTCAAAAACGTTCCTGGAAAAGCGTGTGTCAAGAGAGTTCATAACAATGATGCTTTTGTGAACGTTGAAAATTAGCATACGAGAAAAACATAAACACCGTATACTAATAAGGAGAAGGTTTTATCGGGTTTTAAAACCACTGCACGTGATGTTTTATCGACCATTTGATAGGTCAATAGGCTTATGAATTATTAATGAGTTTTTGAAGAGTTGTTTTGTGCAACGTAGACATTATTGAATTGATCTGAAAAGGGAATTTGGCTTTATTTTGATCCCATCCACACGTATCCCTTTCCGATCGTTTTTATTTGAAAAAAAAAAAAGGACTTTCGTTCAAGGCCAAGCTTTGGTCCACAAGCCATCAACAGAAAACACAGTGGAAAATAGTGTGGAAGAAACACGAACGATAATGTTTGATGTTTGAGACTGCGGTCACGTTCTAGAAGGAGAGCTGAGTTAAGACATCCAATAACACTGTTCTGAAGAAAGCCACACATTGAAACTCCAGTGCATTTACAAATTGTTACAAAACTACTTCAATCACGACTATTAATATTCTTGGTGTTAGAGGAGAATTTCTTGTAGAATAAAAGGTAGTTTAACTTCACCACTTCGTTGACCAGGACTTAAGTCTTTTGGGACAGATTCACTCCATAACTCCAAGAGTATCAAATATTGACAATGACGCTTTGAGGTGAGGTAGAACATCCAAAGATGTTTTCTTTGAGGTCCGTTCGGGATTTGAGGATATAATATGACGTGGTAATTACGTAATGATTGCGAAATGGCGGCCATCTTGCATTTCTGGATTTTCCTTAAACTATAGCAATAAAGACAAATGACTTATAAATTATTAAGGCCCAAATCCAAGGCCTTTTCTTGTGTTTGCTTCCTGTTAGTAATGTTTATAACCAGCTTTAAGGCATCAGGACAAGACAACTCCACTGCAGACGCACGGAAGGCCAAACGACCAATGTTTCTGATTGATATAATACTTTATTGAAGATAATACTTTATTGAACACTCCCCAGAGGGGCTTTTCGGTGATAAATACAACATGTTTAAAATGAAAATAAGGTAAATTAATATATATACATATAAGAACGATACATAAAAGGTAGAAAATTACTAATTAAGTTTATAAATACCTGAGTGTCCCGCAATATATGCTTAAGTTTACGCTTAAAAACCTCATGATTTTCACTAAGTTTAAGATCTTTATCTAAGCTGTTCTATAAACTGACAGCTCTGTACTGGAAGGACCGCTGACCGGTAGCTGTTCTGAATAAAGGGATATTCAACTGTTGTGAATTTCGTGTCACGCGACCGGAAGCTTGGCCCCTGGTAACTAGCTTGGATCTAAGGTAAAAGTTTAACGGGAAAATTTCCGTTAGCTGCGTTGCACTTGTACTTATAGAAAGGGACAGGTAAAATATAGTTCTCGAAGACGAGTGTTCAGTGCCAATATGTAGAAATTATTCCAGACGTTTCGGGCTTAGCCCTTCATCAGTGGAAAAAGATTTACGTTAAAAAGCTGGCTTGCGCTATGAAGTCAAATTTAAAGTTGTAAGGTGCGCGCGCTATGTGGATCTAAGGTAGTCAGGGGCGCAACCCGTCATACATTTGAAAGTAAAAACAGCGTCTCTTAGGTAAAGTTGCTGTGTTACAGTTAGCCAGCGTAACTCCCGTAGCACTGGAGTAATGTGATCGAATTTTCTCTTTCCACTTATTATTTGGGCGGCAAAGTTCTGTACATGTTTGATATCTCACACATTTCCCCTTAACATCCGCAAATATTGAAGCGCGGTGATGCGCGATCCCGTAACGGGCACAATGGTAACCGAAGTTTTTTGCAAACTACCTTGGCAAAAGGTTTCCAATTTTTAAAGATTTTCAAAGCGCGTAGAATTTAATTAATTCGATGGAAAAGATTTTTCACAAATTGCGGGTTTGAACAGATTTTACACACGTAAAGAAACCAATTTTTTCAGGTTTCCATCTTCTGGAGCACGTAACTCTTGTACATTCGTGTAACTGCTTTTTCACAATCCTATTAATTTGCAGATTGAAGTTTCACAAATTGTCTCCTATGGGGGACTCACTAGCCTGCATCGCAGACAAACTGCGACGCTGGCTTGAGCCTTACCAATCTGTCTCAAGCTCTGCATAATTCCTAAGTAAACCGGAATGAAAAATCGTCGCGGGAATTAGTATTCCTATGCGTACCTAAAAAAAGGGTACGATTTGCGTACATGTGGCTAGTGCTGTATGCACGCGCTGCGGGCCTGTTTGTTACCAACACTCACTCACTCACTCACTCACTCACTCACTCACTCACTCACTCACTCACTCACTCACTCACTCACTCACTCACTCACTCACTCACTCACTCACTCACTCACTCACTCACTCACTCACTCACTCACTCACTCACTCACTCACTCACTCACTCACTCACTCACTCACTCACTCAACTCACTCACTCACTCACTCACTGTGAGTGAGTGAAATTAAAATTGGAGCCAAGGAACTGAACTCTCAATAATATTAGATGTCTTACGAAAAGGCAAATTTGGGGTTAAATTTTTTTTACCCCTACCCCCCCCCCCCCCCTCTCTCTCTCTCTCTCCCCCCACTTTTCTTCTCCTGCTACTGTCATTCTGTCCAATTTTTTTTTCGGTTTGGCTTCATTATCATTACTCGTTTTGCAGGACCTTAAGAAACTTGTGCTTTGACGAAGTCAATACGATTTTCATCCACACTGAATACGTGTTTGTTTATAATGCTCTTTATTTTTTATCAGCACATTTCATTCATTAGCATTTGTCATTACTCTAGTCATGCATTGCATTTAACTTTGCTTGTTTATTTTAAACGTGCTGTATCCGTCACAAATGAAAATCGTGGTTTTCTCTTCTTTTGCGAGGATTTCCTGAAAAAAAAAATCAATCACTGCCATCAGCATCACTTTTTGTCAAGCATTTTATCTGAACTCTCCGAGATTACTTAGATGATCAAACCACTGGACTTATACCTCTGAACGCGCAGAATCATGGAATCTATACCGAGCGTCTATTTAATGCGAAAAGTTTTCATTTGATGTTGAGATTGGAAACGAGATTCTTTTTTTTTTTTTATTCGTGTGTCGCTTCGGTCTAGAAAGGTTAAGATCCGTCCCTGCTAATGCATTACATTAGTCTTTGCTTTCTTCATTGGAAACGAGATTTGTCATCCTTCATTGTGTGATTTCGCTTCAGTTTAGAAAGCTTAAGACTTAAAGGTTCGTCTCTGGCTTAAACTTTTGAGGTTACTTTAATCGTTCATTCTTGTCTCTAGCTATCAACAGTCATTTTTATTTGAGGATAGCCCTTTCCTTTTTCCCTTTACATGGAAGCTTCTCAGAAAACAACTAATACATTGTAATATTTAATCCAATTTCTATACCTCATTTCATGCAATCATGAGATGTTTAGTGTATATATTATTGGTTGCATATAGTTTCACCTTGGGTTTATAAAAAAATGTTGAGTAAACAATTTCATTATGACGTCGTGCCTGGATTGCTGTTCATAGAGGTTTTTTTTTTTTAGAATCTTCTTCAAATGAACTAAGAAGCAATTCAAAATCAAATAGATTTTTAGATATGAGCTATAAGATATTTAGTGATATATTGCGATTCCAGTCAATCTACTTCACATGTGACCAGTATTTCCGAGAATAAAATGAACATTTGAATTCCTTTTTGTAATGTCCGACATTAGAATGAAATTGGAACATTTCTATGGATACCTTTCCGAAAAAGACGCATTAACTGCAAAAAAAGGGGGAAAAATTCAAAATACTGGGGATCAATACTTATTTTTAAAATACTTAATGCTGCAATGTAAAGAAAAATTCAGAACTTCATACCATCGATAAACTAGAGAAATTTCTATGGGAATCAATAATAAATAAACTAAACTAAACTAAATCTGTTTATATTAATGAGAACTTAACTAACTATAGGCGTGAACTGTTCGCTAAAGTAAGAAAAGTTAAAAAGATCAACAACTGGCATAGCGCCTGGACCACTGACGGCAAAATTTTCGTCAGGAAGTCCCAAAGCGATCAAGTACATAGAGTATATGAAGTCGAAGATTTGGACAATATTCGTTAGGTTATAATCAAATATTTTTCTTTCCCACCCTCTCCCACATCTGAAATCTCGCTGGCGATGTTCAAAACTGACATGTAAATTTCAAAAGTACGGGTCACGCGGTGTCGTAGATTGACTGTAATTGCTGCCTTAATATACTACATTAATTACCGCATTAGAACTTACAGCTTTAGACCACGAAACGTAAATTTCGTAGTCTTCAGTCCTGTTGCTAATTCCGTTTCGTTGATCACGAGGATATAAATTTCAAGGAAGTTAGCCTGTTAATTCTAATATAAGATAGCTATTGTTTAAAAGTGAGGAAGCCTGACTGTTTTAAGCCTCGTGGTTTCTTTCAGGTTTTCTCGCCATTTATTTTCTTTCGTCAATTTTCATCATTTTTTTTTTCCATATGAAATTGTGGTATATGGCAAAATAAATTTTGTATTGTATTGTATTGTATTGTATTGTATTGTATTGTATTGTAGTAGTTAAACCTCGAGCAAAGTAACTGGACCTACGATCATTACGAACTTACGAACTAACCTGATCCCCGGATCAGCAACAAAAGCGCAAGTAGCTCCTGGCTAACTCAGCCTGGAAAAATCAGAATCGATACCAGATGAATTAAGTTAGCTCACACAATATACAGGTTCCATCCTGAGAAAAAGATACCCACTCACCCTATTTATTCTAGCTATAACGTTAAAACACATTGGGCCAATATTTTTCAAGTTTCAATCCATACCGGCGTACTCTGTCTCTGGCCAGAGGCACTAATCTAATCGACCGTTTTATTGCACTGGGGTGATAATTTATAACAAACTTGACAATTATTTCGTTGTTTCTGCTGACAGACAAACATTTTTTGGTTTTGAAATGACAGCAAATTGTCATGATACTACCCCTTTAAAATTTGCGGGCAGAAAATACCTCCGGCTTCGCAGACTGCAAATTTGAATCAACGAAACACATCCCGTCTAACTCTTTTGCTCACTGGAGGTCAATAATTAATTTAGAACAGTGTTGTTGTTATGATGTAAAGTATATGAAATAATTCATATATGAACTGCGGATATAGATGAAAGTGAGAAGTGATCATCGCAGAGAATTTTCCAATTTATGCAATTGGAAATTGGAAGCCTGAAAAAAATTCAGGCTTCAACGGGATTCGAACCCGTGACCTCCGCGTTACCGGTGCGATGCTCTACCAACTGAGCTATGAAGCCACACATTGGGAGCAAGGTCAATTGTAGGTTCCCATTTTCCCGTGAGAGGAGTGAAACGATGTAAAGTATATGAAATAATTCATATATGAACTGCGGATATAGATGAAAGTGAAAAGTGATCATCGCAGTGAATTTTCCAATTTATGCAATTGGAAATTGGAAGCCTGAAAAAAATTCAGGCTTCAACGGGATTCGAACCCGTGACCTCTGCGTTACCGGTGCGATGCTCTACCAACTGAGCTATGAAGCCACACATTGGGAGCACGGTCAATTGTAGGTTCCCATTTTCCCGTGGGAGGAGTGAAACGATGTAAAGTATATGAAATAATTCATATATGAACTGCGGATATAGAAGTGATCATCGCGATGATCACTGACTTCTCACTTTCATCTATATCCGCAGTTCATATATGAATTATTTCATATACTTTACATCGTTTCACTCCTCCCACGGGAAAATGGGAACCTACAATTGACCTTGCTCCCAATGTGTGGCTTCATAGCTCAGTTGGTAGAGCATCGCACCGGTAACGCTGAGGTCACGGGTTCGAATCCCGTTGAAGCCTGAATTTTTTTCAGGCTTCCAATTTCCAATTGCATAAATTGGAAAATTCACTGCGATGATCACTTCTCACTTTCAGTGTTGTTGTTGTTGGTTTTTTTCTTTTTGGAAATTCACAAGTTTGCTTCTGAATAAGGGATAGGTGTTTGGTATCGTTAAAAAACTGATTAGCTCTCAAACTATTAACTATCGTCACCAAAATTATGATTGACCGCATAAAAACACGCAAATCGTTACTTGAGGATGAAGTTCCCAATCCGTATGTTATTAAAAGGCACAGAAAGGCATGGTGTATACTCAAAAAAATCAACCAGCATTTGACTTTTTATCCTAGTTTTTATAGGCTTTCACTGATTATCAATAGATTGGCGAAGGTACAATGTAATGTTCAATGCTACAAATTTGTATGTTGATACGTACGTGACGTCCACCTTCCGTGTTTTCACTTATAATTTCTTCTTTATTGCATACTTTATGACAGCATTTCTCATCGACGATAGAAGGTAGCATAGCTTTAGCATTGGAGCAATAATCCCTTTTCTTGACCAGGAAGCCGTTGGCATCCTTGCTGTCCAAAAGGTGGTCCTCTGCGCCTGTTTAGACATGCATGTTAATTAATGAACTAAACAGTGAGCTTTTCTCCGTGCTTTACTTTTCTTTTACAAGCAGAAAGCTCACATTTCTCATTTTCTCGCCAACAGTTTTCCCCACATCCATTTGGTCTTGGAGGGAAATGTACGTATTTTTCATGTTAATAGTAACCGCACCATGGCTCCTCAAATGTTGGCATTTCCCGCTTCGTCAGGCTTAATTTCAGCAGGAAAGTTAAAGCTTTATAAGATTTGTTTTTACTGAATCACACTTTTTTTACCTTATTTTGTAATCTCGTGAACGAGAAAGGGACACCATAAAACCGCTCATCAGCCCACCACATTTACAGAAGCAGGTCTAACGTAGAAGTATGCTTCAAATTTCTTTGATATGTGCTCTCTTCCTGTCCATAAACATTTCTTTGCTTACCTTTTTCCTTGTTCATGGCCAAGCAACTGTTGAATACCGCAAAAATCACCAGAATTAAGATCACCATCTTCAGTTTGGATTCCATCAGTCCTAAAAGAAATATCAAAGGAAGCCTGTAAATAATCTTTTGATCAGTTGTGAACAGAGAATACCTTTAAAATTCACAAAAATAAGCTATTTAATTAGTATTCTTATGAAAATTTAGACTGGATTTTGAACTGGTTGTCAAATGTCTTTCAATCAAATCCCTCTTCACGGCTCTCTGGGAACTTAAAGATTAAGATAAAGTAAAAAAGAGAAGACTGAGTAAGATGATATGCATGCATCACGGACGGTGAGTGAACTCGCTCTGTCTCGAAGAATTAAGAGGAAATGTTGGAAACCAAACACCAAAACTGAGTCATCAACCACTTGCTGAATGCCTGGTCCGCTCAGTATCAAAAAAGGTTTCCCTTATTGATTAATGTTCAAGCAATTAAGCATCAACCAGGCGGCTATTTTAAGATAGTTCCCGTTAAAAACGTTAAATATAGTTTTTGTTTGAACCCGATAAGTAATCCCCCAAAATGACAGGTTTTTTCCAGTAATAAATACAGCGACGACTTCAAAGATCATTTTCATCCAAGTGCAGTTAAAAAAAGACAGTTCAGTCTTCTATAGCCTCGAATTTGTTTTATGCTTGTGGTTTATCAAATCAGGTTAGCAAAATGAAGTGTTTTGATGCTATTGAACGCTACGAAACGCCGAAGGGAACTCAAGTCGTATAAGTTTAAAGAAATTGAAACCACTTGGGAAATTTGCATAATCAGAAAAGGTCTTGACACTAATTCAAATTGCTTGACTTCAACTAGAATTTCAAGCCTCTTCCTAAGTGGTTTACGGGAAATTTTAGTCTAGTCGAAAACATTTACTTGACAGAAAATTAAAGAAAATTTTTTACCAACCGTCGATTAGATTACTTCAGAAATGAATAACTTGCCTTGTCGACAACACATAAACATTACACCCTGCTTCTCGAAACTATTCACTATTCGATTTATTGGTGAGCGATGGCATAAAATTAACATTTGTGTATCGAGATAATGTTAAATCACTGTTTTAACTTCTACACTTTTTTAAAGGGTTGAGTTAAGGCAATGTGTATTTGACGGCTCGTGACTGTATTTCTGGGAAAGCGAGAAGCCTTTTCAGTTTTAATAATGCTTTTTAAAATATATCCGAAAGTCTTTAATAATTTTTAAAGATATATCTCATCTAATCTTTTTGGTGAGTGCAAAGTAATGTCCTGTTTTGCTCACAATACAACTTGATAGCTATCAATGAATACACGTTTCAAAGGAAATATATCTACAACCTTAAAAACTAAACCGAGAATACTCAATTGTCTTTTTCTCCTCGTACCACTCGTGACGCATTGATATTCTTTAAAGAAGAAGATTTCTGAGGCAAAGGACAACGAAAGTACTGCTTGCAGTCGGTTTAATTGTGACAAATCGTCCTCAGGTTAGTTTCTCCCTATACCAATTTTGCAAACCCCACACTCTTTGTCTCTTGTTACCAACCAAAGCTTTTTGATTCTACCACTGAGGTACTTTGAGGGAAGCGAAACTTGTTTTATCACTTGAGCTACGTCCTTTGTCCACGTATATGATCTCTTGATACTTGATAAGACGAAGGATAAGACGAAAGGAAATTGCTTGCGCAATTCTCTTTTACTTTTATAATTTATTAAAACAGCATTTAGGTTACTAAATGTGTGACACTCTCACAGATAGCGATGGTTCTTAAAGGGGAAGTATCACAAAAATTTGCTGTCATTTCGAAACCCAAAAATGTTTGACTTTTAGCAGAAACAAGAAAATAATTGTCAAGTTTGTTAAAAATTATCACCTCAGTACAATAAAACTGTCGATTAGTGCCTCTGGCCAGAGACAGGGTAGGCTGCTTTCGATTGAAACTTGAAAAATATTAAGCTAATGTTTTTCAAGTTCTCGCAGTTTTGTTTCCAAAATGCGTTAGAACAGATCACAAGTTGTTTCTTTCAAGAATTGAGTTGATTTCGTTCCTCTCGTCATTCTAGAAATATTTGGCAGGTGATTGAAGGTCTTATTTCATCATTTTTAACAAAAGATACCAAAAACCCCATGATACTTCCCCTTTAAGACGAAACTTTTTTGGCTGAGTAAAGGAAGCCCTCGGTTGCAAAGTTGGTTGCGAGATGGATGATAATTTAACGAGTTTTTATTTCAGCCCTTGTTCCAACTTTTTCCACAGATAGTAATGTCCAGGGAACGACTTAGAATGCACGCTGGCAAGGAGATTGAAATAAACCGCGACTCTCGCAACCCATGTTTCACTTAATAAGTTAAACTACGTTGAAGTGCAAATCTCTTTTTTTCATCAAATGTACGCAAGACCCCAAGAATGCTTCGTTAAGCGTTCTTGCTTCTCTAGTTTTGTGTTGTTTTGTTGGTTTCATCATTTATTAGTCATATCTGGTGGCCGTAAAACAGCATTTCGGCCACAAAATGTATGTGACTCTCACAGAAAGCAATGGCTTTTAAGCTGGAACATATTGTGCTGAGTAAAGGAAGCACTCTGTTTCAAACTAGGTTGCAAGATGGATGATCATTGCAAGATGGATGATCATGATACCTTAAAGAGTTATTATTTCAGCTCTTGCTCAAACCTAATTCACAGATAGCAATGTCCAGGGAACGACTTAGAATGCACGCTAGCAAGGAGATTGAAATAGACCGCGACTCTCGAAACCCATGTTTCAAGTGCTTACGTAACTGATATTAAAAGTAAACTCACGTGAAAAAGACTATCTTCTTAAATCCGTTCTCTTTCCCGATTAGACAAAATATATTGCACAACTGCTCGATTGTTAGACATTATTTTTTTTATAGTAACTTACCTTTTTGTCCGTCCTTTCTCCTCAAGGTATTCGCGATCAATGGTATAATTTCACGAAAACAAACTATAAAATTTGTTAACGTGTGATAATGGAAACTGGATTTCAAAAACTGATAACGAGGTTGTCAAAAACCTTTCAATCAGGTTCTTTTTATTGAGTTCAAAAGAGGAATAAATTTAAAATAGAATCGTTTGCCGAAAAATATGTCCACGAGAGGAAAACTTCCCTTCGATGCAACAAATAACCCCGCTTTGTGAAAAGGCTGTTAAATCCCCTTAAACAAGTTAACAGGATAAGTCAAAAACTAAAAAATTTGTTGTAAACGTGTGATAATTCTGGATTTCAAAAACTGATAACGATGGTGATAAAATACCTTTCAATCTAGCTCTTTTTGTGAGTTCAAAGTAGGAATAAATTTAAAAAAGAATCGCTTGCCGAAAAAAATGTCCGCAAGAGGAAAGCTTCCACTTTGATGCAGCAAATAATCTGGCTTTGTGAAAAGGCTGTTAAATCCCCTTAAACAAGTTAACAGGATAAGTTAAAAACGTTACAAAAACTATAATTCGATGGATTTAACTGTGCGCAACAATTAATGTTCTGTTTTCCTCACAATACAATTTGATAGCTATCAATGAATACATATTTCAAAAAAAAAAAAAAGAAGGTTGCTTGGCTTTTTTGAAGACTGTTAAGAGGTGCAGCGTATTTGCTTATTTAAAAAACAAACCGCGGTAGATATCTCTACAACTTTGAAAACTAGACCGAGAATGTTCAATTGGCTTTTATTCTTGGTACCACTCATGACTCATTAATATTCTGTAAAGCATGAAGGGGATTTTCTGCAGCAAAGGACAACGAAAGTGCTTGCAGTCGATTAAATTGTGACAAATAGCTTCCCCCAGTTTAGTGTCTAGCTGTACCAAATTTTCAACGCCACACTTTTTGTCTCGTTACCAACCAAAGCTTTTTGATGCTACCATTGAGGTGCGTTTTCGAGAAGCGGAACTTGTTGTATCACTTGTGCTACGTTTATGGTACACGTTTAAGATCCCCTGATACTTGATAACACAAATGGAAATTGCTCGCGCAATTTTTTTTTGTCATCAAATGTACCCAAGATCGTAAGAATGCTTTGTTAAGCGTTCTTACTTCTCTAGTTTTGTGTTGTTTTGGAGGTTTCATAATTTATTAGTCAAATTTTGTCGCGGTAAAACAGCATTTAGGTCACAAAATGTGTGAGACTCTCACAGATTGGGATGGCTCTTAACCTGGAACGTATTTGGCTGAGTAAAGGAAGCACTCGGTTGCAAACGAGGTTGCAAGATGGATGATACCTTAACGACTTTTTGCCTTTTTCAAACCTTATTCACAGATAGCAATGCCCAGGGAACGACTTAGAATGCACGCTAGAAAAGAGATTGTAATAAACTGCGACTTTCGAAACCCATGTTTCACTTAATAAGTTAAAATTCGTTAAGGTGCCTGTCTAACTTGTATCAAAAGTATACTCACGTGAAAAAGATTACTTCCTTAAATCCGTTCTCTTTCCCGATAAGAGAAAGTAAATTGCACAACTGCTTGATTGGTAGAGAATATTTTTTCATAGTAACTTACCCTCTTGTCCTTCCTTTCTCTTCAAGGTATTGGTAATCAATGGTATAATTTCATGAAAACAAGCTATTAAACTGGATTTTAAAAAGTGATAACGAGGTTGTCAAAAAAACCTTTCAATCAAGTTCTTTTTATTGAGTTCAAAATAGGAATAAATTTAAAATAAAACAGTTTGCCGAAAAATATGTTCACGAGAAGAAAACTTCCCTTTGGGATAGCAAATCACCCCGCTTTCTGAAAAGGCTGCTAAATTCTCTTCAACAAGTTAACATCATCAGTTAAAAACGTTGCAAAAGCTATAACCTATGGATTAAACTGTGCGCAACAATTAATGTCCTGTTTTCCTCACAATACAACGTGATAGCTATCAATGAATACACGTTAAAAAATAAAAATAATTAAATAGTTGCTTGATCTTTTTTGAAGTCTTTTTAGAGTTGCAGCATATTTGCTTATGTAAAGAAAAAACCGCGATAGATATCCTTACAACCTTAAAAACTAAACCGAGAATGCTAATTTGGCTTTTACTCCTCGTACCACTTACGATGCATTGATCTTTTGTATAGAATAAAACGGATTTTTTGCAGCAAAGGACAACAAAAGTGCTTGCAGTCGGTTTAATTGCGACCAATCGTTTCTCTCAGTTTAGTGTCTAGCTATACCAACTTTTCAAACGCCACACTTTTTGTCTCTTGTTACCAACCAAAGCTTTTTGATGCTACCACTGAGGTGAGTTTTCGAGAAGCGGAACTTGTTTTATCACTGGTGCTACGTTCATTGTACACGTATACGATCTCTTGATACTTGAAACACAAATGGAAATTGCTCGCACGATTCGAATTCTCTTTTTGTCATCAAATGTACGCAAGATCGCAAGAATGCTTTGTGAAGCGTTCTTAATTCTCTAGTTTTGGAGGTTTCATAATTTATTAGTCATATTTTGTCGAAGTAAAACGGCATTTAGGTCACAAAATGTATGTGACTCTTACAGAAAGGGATGGCTCTTAAGCTGGAACGTCTTAAATTTTTGGCTGAGCAAAAGAAGCACTCTGTTGCAAACTAGGTTGCAAGGTGGATGATACCTTAAAGATATTTTATTTCAGCCCTTGTTCAAACTTTATTTACAGACAGTAATGTCCAGGGAACGACTTAAAATGCTCGCTAGCAAGGAGATTGAAATAAACTGCGACTCTCAAAACCCATGCTTCACTTAAGAAGTTAAAATACGTTAAAGTGCTTACCTAACTGGTATCAAAAGTAAACTCACGTGAAAAAGACTATCTTCTTAAATCCGTTCTCTTTCCCGATTAGACAAAATATATTGCACAACTGATCGATTGTTAGACAATATTTTTTTATAGCAACTTACCTTCTTGTCCGTCCTTTCTCTTCAACGTATTGGCGATCAATGGTATAATTTCACGAAAACAAACTATAAATTTCTTAACGTGTGATAATTGAAACTGGATTTCAAAAACTGATAACGAGGTTGTCAAAAAACTTTTCAATCAGGTTGTTTTTATTGAGTTCAAAACAGGAATAAATTTAAAATAGAATCGTTTGCCGAAAAATATGTCCATGAGAGAAAATCTCGCCTTTGATGCAGCAACTGACCCAGCTTTGTGAAAAGGCCGTTAAATCGCCGTTAAACAAGTTAACAGCGTCAGTTAAAAAGCGTTACAAAAACTACAATTCTATGGATTTAACTGGCGCAACAATTAACGTCCATTTTTCTCACAATACAACTTGATAGCTATTAATGAATACACGTTTCAAAAAAAACTAAATGATTGCTTGAATTTTTTCGAAGACTTTTCAAAGGTGCAGCATATTTGCCTATTTAAAGAACAAACCGCAGTAGATATCTCTACAACCTTGAAAACTAAACCGAAAATGCTAAATTGGCTTTTTCTCCTCGCACCATTCACGACGTATTGATATTTTTTAAAGAATAAAACGGATCTTCTTCAACAAAGGACAACGAAAGTGCTTGCAGTTAGTTTAATTGTGATAAATCGCTTCTCTCAGTTTAGTGTCTAGCTATACCAAATTTTCTCTCTTATTTTGTCTCTTATTGTGTACCAAAGCTTTTTGATGCTACCACTGAGGTGAATTCCGAGAAACGAAACTTGTTTTATCACTTGCGCTACGTTCATTGTAGACGTATAAGATCCTATGATACTTGATAACACAAATGGAAATTGCTCGCGCAATTCTCTTTTTTTCATCAAATGTACGCAAGATCGCAAGAATGCTTTGTTAAGCGTCCTTACTTCTCTAGTTTTCTGTTGTTTTGGAGGTTTCATAATTTATTAGTCATATATTGTTGAAGTAAAACAGCATTTAGGGCACAAAATGTATGAGATTCGCACAGATAGCGATGGCTCTTAAGCTGGAACGTCTTTGGCTGAGTAAAAGAAACACTCTGTTGCAAACTAAGTTGCAAGATGGATGATATCTTAACGAGTTTTTATTTCAGCCCTTGTTCAAACTTAATTTATTTACAGATAGTAATGTCCAGGGAACGACTTAGAATGCACGCTAGCAAGGACATTGAAATAAACCGCGACTTTTAAAACCCATGTTTCACTTAAGAAGTTAAAATACGTTTAAGTGCTTATCTAACTTATATCAAGAGTAAACTCACCTAAAAAAGCTACTTTCTTAAATCTGTTCTCTTTCCCGATGAGAAAAAATAAATTGCACAACTGCTCGATTGTTAGAGAATATTTTTTCTTAGTAATTTACCTTTTTGTCCGTCGTTTCTCTTCAAGGTATTTGTTATCAATAGTATAATTTCATGAAAACAAACTATTAAATTTGTTGTGGTGTGATAATTTAAACTGATAACGAGGTTGTCAAAATACCTTTCAATCAAGTTCTTTTTGGTGAGTTGAAAACAGGAATAACTTTAAAATAACTTGTTTGCCGAAAAATATGTCCACGAGAAGAAACAAAGTGTTAAATTGGTTGACGTGCGATGATTTAAACTGGATTTCAATGGTTTCAATGATTTCTGGTTTTCCTCTCAATCAAACGGATTTAACTGTGCGCAACCGGCAATTAATGTCCTGTTTTCCTTGCAATACAACTTAAGAGCGCCTGTCCGTAAAAATCAAACATATCGCGGCTAACTTTAACGGCTGCCCGCAGTGCAAGATAGACTAAGAGCATGTGAAAGCGCCGACATTTTTTGTCATTCTAGCAGCGATCAGATGTAATATTTTCTTGCACTGTAAACCAAGAAATACTTCACAAATGACTTAGCCGTCAAAGAAGATGCCGTCTTGATGAAATGCGCCGAAAGTTGATCAAAGATTTGTATTCGACTAGTGTCATTGGGTTGCGTGGTGTACATCGGACAAACAGCCTGCTCAAACTTATGCGACGAACGACCAGAGAATGGTGCTAAAATGGCCTTTGGACCTGTCTTTTACAACATATTTGAAGGTTAGAACATTTCGAAATGTTTTTCTATGTGCTTATTTTAAGCCAATATAGGTCAAGACATGTGCACGGACTAACATGATGTCTGACCCGCAACTTCAAAGTTTACCGCGAAGGGTCAAATATTTGCATTTTTTACGGACTTTGAAAAGCTCTCAATCCGCTCTTAATCATTTGTCCAAAGAACCACCAGAAGCTTAATCGATTCGAAGCTTTCGCACATGGTGAAAATTAATTTTATTCACGAAGTACTTTTACTGCAGTGAATTGTATGCCTTCGAAATTAAATTATTTCATATACACCGAACGACGCAATATTTCCTAAAATCATTTCAACAGATATTTAAAGATTGGAAAAAAAAAATATTTGAGTGTTTTGAAAGCAGTGGAATGATTTGTTTTCGCACGCGAGGCTCTCAAACCACTGTAATTATTTAGTGCCTCAAATGACGAATTTCACGGATTTTCGTTATTTGCATTTTTCTTTGAAATAAAAGGATATTTGCTTCTTTTAAGAAGAAACCGCGGTAGATTTATCAACAGAAAACTGAATCGAGAATGTTCAATTGGCTTTGTTTCCTCGTACCACTCATGACGCACTGATATTCTTTAAAGCATGAAGAGGATATTCTGCGGCAAAGGACAACGAAAATGCTTGCAGTCGGTTTAATTGTGACAAAGCACCTTCCTCACTTTAGTGTTAAGCTATACAGATTTTGCAAATGCCACACTTTTTGTCTCTTGTTACCAACCAAAGCTTTTTGATGCTGCTACTGAGGTGAGTTTGAGGGAAGCGAGGCTTGTTTTACCACTTGTGCAACGTTCATTGTACACGTATAAGATTCTTGATAAGACGAATAGAAATTGCTCGAGCAATTCTCTTTTTTTTATCAAATGTACGCAAGATCGCAAGAATGCTTTGCTAAGCGTTCTGACTTGTCTAGTTTTGTGTTGTTTTGGAGGTTTCATAATTTATTAGTCATATTTTGTTGCAGTAAAACAGCATTTAGGTCACAAGATGTATTAGAGTCTCACAGATAGCGATGGTTGTTAAGCCGGAACGTCTTTGACTGAGTAAAGGAAACACTAGGTTGCAAACTAGGTTGCAGGATGGATGACAATTTAACGACTTTATTTCAGCCCTTGTTCAAACTTTATTCACAGATAGTAATGTCCAGGGAACGACTCAGAATGCACGCTAGCAAGGAGATTAAAATAAACCGCGACTCTCGATACCAATGTTTCACTAAATAAGTTAAAATACGTTGAAGTGCTTATCTAACTTATATCAAGAGTAAACTCACCTAAAAAAGCTACCTTCTTAAATCTGTTCTCTTTCCCGATTGGACAAAATGAATTGCACAACTACTCAACTGTTAGAGAATATTTTTTTATAGCAACTTATCTTCTTGTCCGTTGCTTCTCTTCAGTGTACTCGTGATCAATGGTGTAATTTCATGAAAACAAACTTCAATTTGTTAACGTGTAATAATTAAAACTGGATTTCAAAAACTGATAACGTGGTTGTCAAAATACCTGTCAATCAAGTTCTCTTTCTTGAGTTCAAAATAGGAATAAATTTAAAATAGAATAGTGTGCCGAAAAATATGTCCACGAGAGGAAAAACTTCCTTTTGATACAGCAAATGACCTCGCTTTATGAAAAGGCTGTTAAATCCCCTTAAACAAGTAAACAGCATCAGTTAAAAACGTTGCAAAACCTGAAATTCCGGGGATCTATGGATTTAACTGTGCGCACCGAATGAATTAATGTGCTGTTTTCCTCACAATACAATTTGATAGCTATCAATGACTACACGTTTCAAAAAAATAAAAAATAAAAATAAATGGCTGCTTGCATTTTTTTCGAAGTCTTTTCAGAGGTTCAGCATATTTGCGGTAGATTTATCTACAACCTTGAAATCTAAATGGAGAATGCTCATCTGGCTTTTTTTTTCGTACCACTCATGCCGCATTGATGTTCTATAAAGCATGAAGAGGATTTTCTTCTGCAAAGGACAAAGAAAGTGCTTGCAGTCCGTTTAATTGTGACAAAGCACCTCCCTCAGTTTAGTGTTAAGCTATACCAATTTTGCAAACGCCACACTTTTTTAAATCAATGGTATAATTTCACGAAAACAAACTATTCTATTTGTTAACGTGTGATAATTTAAACTGGATTTCAAAACCTGATAACGTGGTTGTCAAAATACCTTTCAATCAAGTTCTCTTTGTTGAGTTAAAAAAGGAATAAATTTAAAATAGAATAGTTTGCCGAAAATGTCAACGAGAGGAAAACTTCCCTTTGATACAGCAAATGACCCCGCTTTATGAAAAGGCTGCCAAATCCCCTTAAACGTCTATCAGTATCCTATTGGCTGGCTGTCTCTGGCTGGCTGGCTGGATGGATGGATCTGAGTGAGGCTGTTTAGGCCTCTAGCAAATACGTGCTAATATGCAGGGAAAGAAACCAAAAAAATATGTCTATATGTAATTAAGTGAAAGAGTTGACCAAACTTGCTGATTGCCTGGTCCGCTCAGTATCAGAAGAAATTTTACTTATAAATTAGATGGTCGCGCATTCAAGTATCAACGAGGCGGCTCTTTTTGTTGGGATATTCCCGTTGAACACCTTTAGTATAAAGTGTTGTGTGTCAAAATGACAGCTGTTAAGTGGAAGTAAATACAGCGACGGCTCACAAAATGGCCAACTGCCCTCATTTAGCTCCTAATGTAGATAAAAAAAAACTCAGTGTCCTTTAGCCACGAATCTGTTTAATGCTTGTGTGTTATCATACCAGTTTAGCAAAATGAGAAGGGTCTTTTGGCTATTCAGTGCTACAAAATGCCGAAGGCAAGTGTGAGTTTCAAGAAATTTAAACCACGTGGAAAATTTGCATCATCTGAGAAGTGCCTAGCACGAATTCACTTATGCTTGACGTGAGCCTCCACCCGACGTAGTGTACAGAATATTGTGTCTAGTCGAAGACATTTCTTCTGTCTAGACCAAGATGATGCGTTTCATCGACGGTTGATCTAGCTGAGTTTCTGAATTATGTGAAGTTTCAAATGTCGGCACTGTCATATTCGGGACATAGGAGTAGATAGGAATTAGGGGTTGAGCGTACGGGAGGTAAGGGAGGTATGACGTCACAATAGCCCAGGAGGGTGACATCATCCCAAAACAATGGTATAACGGGAGGTAAGGGAGGTATGACGTCACAATAGCCCAGGAGGGTGACATCATCCCAAAACAATGGTATAACGGGAGGTTAGGGAGGTAGGACGTCACAATAGCCCCCGGGTTGACATCATCAAAAAGCGATGACATCATCTAAAAATAGTATAGTGACATTATTGGGGTGGAGGAGTATTTTGCTCTCATTATAAAACGATGATCTCATGGTTTAAAAATAGAATAGTCATAAAATAGTTATTAAAACTTTCCCGCTATGAAGTAGGAAACACAAACTATAATGGCTTCCAAGCAGTTATTTACCATCAGTGAGTTTAAATCATTCGCTAAGCCTCGGTCACTGGTGGTTTGAAATTTTTTTGCTCCACGGAAGATGAATGCCCTTTGGCCTTGCGTAAGCCTACACTTGGGTAGTGTGAGGTCATTATTTTGCCTGGTGTTCCTTTGGTGAATTTTTGAACGGTGTTGAAATCGTTTTTTAAAGATAACCGGGAGTTAGGTTGTTCATTCATTTGTATACAGTAGTCTATTTTCATTGTCCGTAAGCGTATGAAAAAGCGATTACTGCCAAGCACATAATTCACGAATTGTGAGTTTCAGTAGTAATCATACATTTTCAGTGATTCTATTTTGGATGAATTTGATCGAGATTATGTGATTTTGTTGGTTATAAAAGATGAAATCATACCTCAGACATCGGACGCGTGTTACGATTCACGCACCGTTACTTAAGCTATTATGTTAATTAAGTTGAGCTTTGTCGAGGATTAAACAGTAAAAACAGTCTTTTGTTGTCTTTGTTTATGAATAAGAATATTACGGTTGATCGATTCCTGGCTGCTTAAATTAATTTGCATGTTATGTTTGGCGCGCACTGAAAAAAACACACGCTCAGAATTTACTGAAAATTCTTTATTTAAATCGTTCAACAATTCAAGTACAAAGCAAAGTTCTTATGACAGCGTTAATCATCTTTATCCTCTTCATCGCTAGGGGGATAGAATGTCATTTTTGATGTCCTTTCATCCTTGTGTGTGATCGCTCCACAATCATAACATCGACGGAGAGATTCCTTGGCGTGCTTTCGTTCAAGAGGAATCTTGTAATCACATATTGGGCAAACTTTACAGTTATCTTCCCAAAAGTACTTAGGACATTTCATGACTACGGTATCATATCCATGTGAACTGTTGCAGTGTCGGCACGGATCATGAACTTTTGCCTGAGCTATCGTTGAATTTTCAATTGAGTCGCTACTATTCTCGGCCTCTTCTTCTTCCCAATCACTTTCCAGGCCGCTGTTATGAGACTGTTCAGGTTGGCTATTTTCAGAACTGGTTTCCTCTTCTTCACTGATGTCCGACAAGTTTTCATCATTAGCCTCATTACCTGATTCGTCCTCTTTATCCTGGTATCCTCTTTCTTTTTCTAACAAATCGCTTAGAAGTTTTTTATTTTTGATCAGTCGCTTATTCACTCCGAGCTCTGCCAGTCCATCTAGGAAAGTATTGAGCGCACGGGGTTTGGCGACATCTTCGTTATGAGGGAGTAAAACATACTCGACCAGCTCTGAGATGTTTGTTACTGGTATTGCGCGCTGGTTTCGGAGTAACAGTCCACTAGGTGTCCAGAACAAGATATTTTTAGAAGTAGCCATACTATGCAATAGCTCAGAAGCGTGCTTTCTGGAAACGGCATTGGAAAGGTCGTTCAAGACATCTTTTATCCGGGGTTCTTCATGGTCACTTTCCTCATCAGAGGTTGAGTAATCCTCCATTTCACTTTCCTTCTCTTTATCCCAATCCATCTTTCTCTTCATATTGACCAGCATTCGTTTAAAGAGAGACACAAATGACCAAATTTCAGAATCCACGGTCTCTTTTATAACATAAGATACCCCAAGCTACTAATTGCAGGGGTCAGTAATTCTTGAATAAACCCACTGCCCTCTTGCACAAAGATGCGTTTCTTTGTCTTGTAAGGAACATTTCGCTGAGCAAGATTTAGAAGAGCATCCTTATGCGAACGCAATATGGCCCTAACTTCTTCAGACACTGGTATGTTTTCTGTAAGTACATTATAAATAACTTGCAATAACGCATGCAACTGTTGTGGAGTAGCTGTTGTCAAGAGAAAATGACGCTGCTTGGAAGGGCAATCAGAAAGGAGCTGAAGGAAACCCCGGTTGTTCTTTACAACGCGAGACATGATCATGGAATGAGTTTAAGAAAGTAAGTTCCCCTTTTATTGTGTAGGATGTGGGGGAAGTAATAGACTTGAGGAGAAGGAGGAGGTGCTGGAGGGAAAACAATAGAAATGAGGTGGTGGAGTTAAAACAATAGAAACGTGGTGGTGGAGGTGGGGGCGGTGGTGGTGGTGGAGGGAAAACAATAGAAACGTGGTGGTGGTGGTGGTGGAGTTAAAACAATAGAAATGTGAAAGTGGTGGTGGAGGAGTTAAAACAATAGCAACGTGGTGGTGGAGGTGGGGGCGGTGGCGGTGGTGGAGGGAAAACAATAGAAATGTGGTGGTGGTGGTGGTGGAGTTAAAACAATAAAAACGTGGTGATGGAGGAGGGGCGGTGGCGGTGGTGGAGGAAAACAATAGAAATGTGGTGGTGGAGGTGGGGGTGGTGGCGAAAACAATAGGGGTTAATTCTATATAAATGTGACGCATTCGACGTTTTTTCAATTTACGTTAAGTCTTTGCCAAAATGACATGAGTTGGTTCTGTTCCTTCTGCGAAAAATCCTTTAGTAGAAAAGATAGTATGCAAAGACACGTGATGTCTAAACACCGCAATGCTGGTTTCACTCCTTTCAGAGCTATGCCGTTTTCTGTAGAAAGTGTCAGCGGTTTCAATTTGTACATCCGTTTACTTGTATGGTTGCTGGGATGACCGGATCAGGAAAGACTGTCTGGGTAAAATCTTTGTTGCCACAGGCTCAAAGAGCAATCAACCTACCACCAGAGAGAATTGTTTGGTGCTATTCGCAGTGGCAGCCCGCTTATCTACAATTGATGGCAATAATGCCAAACATAGAATTTATCAGAGGTATTCCTTCCAATCTAGAGCATGACTCCTATTTTGACATCCACCAACGCAACTTAATGGTGATCGATGATCAGATGGCTGATGCCGGTGAAGACAAGCGAATCGTCAACCTGTTTACAAGAGGATCCCATCATCGCAACCTAAGCATAATTTACATCGTGCAGAACTTATTTCATCAAGGAAAAGGCAGTCGAAGTATCAGCTTAAACAGTCACTACTTAGTCCTTTTCAAGAACCCCCGGGATAAACTTCAAGTTCTGACCCTGGCTAGGCAAATGTATCCCAGGCACACCGATTTCTTTATTAATCACTATGAGCAGGCCGTACAGAGACACTTTGGTTATCTCCTAGTAGATCTTAAAACCACCACTCAAGACAACTGCAGATTGCGAACGAACGTTCTACCTGGCGAAGAACGATTTGATAACGTAGCGGTACCGGACAATATCTCGCAGGAACTACCGCAGTACCTCAAACAACAGAACGTAATGACTCCCCCAGTAGTTCCAGTAATGCAGAAATTACAAGATTCAATGGATGGTCTTCTCTCACGATCAGACCTTGGAGATGACAAAAGAGCAAAGCATTACATGCAGCTGCAAAACAAGTATTTGACGTTTAAACAACAGTTGAATTCCAGACTCAAAGAATCAAATCCACGCTACTCTGAAGAACAGAGACAAATTTCTAGCAATCTTATGCCAGATCAAGAACCAGTGACTGCACAGGCAGCCGCTGTCCAAACATGCAAATTAATTTAAGCAGCCAGGAATCGATCAACAGTAATATTCTTATTCATAAACAAAGACAACAAAAGACTGTTTTTACTGTTTAATCCTCGACAAAGCTCAACTTAATTAACATAAGAGCTTAAGTAACGGTGCGTGAATCGTAACACGCGTCCGATGTCTGAGGTATGATTTCATCTTTTATAACCAACAAAATCACATAATCTCGATCAAATTCATCCAAAATAGAATCACTGAAAATGTATGATTACTACTGAAACTCACAATTCGTGAATTATGTGCTTGGCAGTAATCGCTTTTTCATACGCTTACGGACAATGAAAATAGACTACTGTATACAAATGAATGAACAACCTAACTCCCGGTTATCTTTAAAAAACGATTTCAACACCGTTCAAAAATTCACCAAAGGAACACCAGGCAAAATTAATGACCTCACACTACCCAAGTGTAGGCTTGCGAAAGGCCAAAGGGCATTCATCTTCCGTGGAGCAAAAAAATTTCAAACCACCAGTGACCGAGGCTTAGCGAATGATTTAAACTCACTGATGGTAAATAACTGCTTGGAAGCCATTATAGTTTGTGTTTCCTACTTCATAGCGGGAAAGTTTTAATAACTATTTTATGACTATTCTATTTTTAAACCATGAGATCATCGTTTTATAATGAGAGCAAAATACTCCTCCACCCCAATGATGTCACTATACTATTTTTAGATGATGTCATCGCTTTTTGATGATGTCAACCCGGGGGCTATTGTGACGTCCTACCTCCCTAACCTCCCGTTATACCATTGTTTTGGGATGATGTCACCCTCCTGGGCTATTGTGACGTCATACCTCCCTTACCTCCCGTTATACCATTGTTTTCGGATGATGTCACCCTCCTGGGCTATTGTGACGTCATACCTCCCTTACCTCCCGTACGCTCAACTCCTAATTCCTATCTACTCATAGGTTAGAAGTATTTTCATTTTGGAAAAGCACATTGTTTTGCTTCGTTCATAACAATATCTTTGGGACTTTTTTCGCCTATGGTGCTGGGGGGAGGGAGTGAAACAGGTGGCCTTAGGTGATTGTCAAGAATTGAATTATCGCCCTCTTGGTTTGTAATGGAGAGAGAAATCTGGAGAGAGTGCTAAAACTACCGAGGGGTTCCTTGTCAGGGTAGTTATATCACCAAGATGGCTGTAGTTCGATCGAAATATACGTCTCTGTACATCAAACGAGTAAATAGGGGACTGTAAACAGTCTATTCTACAGCGTCGCTCTTTCTTCTCTTTCTTTCATTTTTATTTTTTGTTGGGTTACGTTTCTATAATTTTTTTCTTTACTTTTGTGTTCAAAACGAGCGTAATATTAAGTGGCAGTCTTCCTAAGTTCCTCATAACCCAAATTAGTCCCAAAATAGATATGCTTTGAATCTTGCATGTGAATTACATTTACCCAGTTACTTGAAAAACCCTTCTCGTTTGGGCTCTAAATGTATTCTTCCTAAGTTTCCAGGGATCTCTTAGTGGGCCAAAAAAAAGTGGGACATGTTCCTCCGAATTAAGATTGTCAAAAGGTGCAGAGAGGAGAATTGATCTTTTCCGATTAGAGTTGTTCATTTACCCCTCTGAATTTTATACAACATTGCTTTTTTACTGCAATATTGTACAAAAATTAAGCAGTAGCCACATGCAGTCATAGACTGCCTGTTAATCCATTCGGTTTCATAATTATTACACGTTTTGCGGGACCTTTAGAAGCTTGTTCTTTGACAAATTCAAGACGATTTTCATTCACACTGAATAATGCGCTACCCTTTTTATCAGTACTTTTCATTTTTTTTCATTTGTCATTACTTCAGTTATGCATTTCATTTCATTTTGCTTGTTTATTTTCAATTTGCTGTAGCCTTCAGAAATGAGAAACGTGGTTTGTTCTTCTTTTGGCAGGATTTCCTGCAAAAAAGTAATAATAAATGCCATCAGCATCTAGTAGGGCAAAGCAGTTTATCTGGACTCTCCGAGTTACTAATACCGCACGATATCATAATCTGATCAAACTAATAGACTTCTACCTCTGAACGCGCAGCATCATAGGATCTATTGAAGCCCCTAATTGCCGGAAGTAATGTACCGAGCGTTGATTTGTTTTCCTTTATTCGTGTGTCGCTTCAGTTTATAAAGGTAAAGATTTTAAGGTTCGTCTCGAAAGCTCTGGCTTAAACTTTTGAAGTTAACTTGACCGCTCATTCTTGCATGCCCCTAGCAATCAACAGTCGCTTTTATGTAAGGATAACCCTTTCTTTTTCCCATTAAGTAACATTTTGACGTGGAAACTTCTCGAGAAACATGAGAGCACTGGAATTTTTAATACAATTTATCATCCATTGATGAGACATTTAGTGGATATCTTATGGGTTGTGTAGTTTCACCTTGGTTTGGATTTGCCGTGTCTTGCTAACCGCACGACTTTAACACCTGCACAGATTGCGGACCTCTTGGATTTCGTTCTAAGATCCACATACTTCCAGTGTGATGGATTAATTTATGAGCAACAAGAGGGAGCAGCCATGGGTAGCCCAGTATCAGCTGTCATAGCTAACCTCTACATGGAGGATTTTGAAGAACAAGCTTTGCCTTCTACGCCTTGTGTGCCTAAGATTTGGAAACGCTATGTGGATGACACCTTTACCATCTTGAGTCGAGACAAAGTTGACATTTTCTTGCAACACTTCAATAGTCAACAACCAACGATCCGCTTCACTATGGAAACTAAGACCAACAACACCATACCCTTTCTTGACACGTTGGTAACTAGAGATTGGGATGGCTACCTCTCTACCAGTGTTTACAGAAAGCCTACACACACTGACCAATACCTAGCGTATGATTCACACCACCCGCAATATGTAAAACGCAGTATTGTCAAGTGCCTGTACGATAGATCGAAACACCTCATAACTAAACCATCAGTTATCTGGCAAGAAAAGAAACACCTCTCATCAGTTCTTGTTTCTAACGGTTATCCGTTTTCGTTTGTGAAAAACATTACGAAAACAAACAAACAAACAGCCACAAAAGAACCTGCGCCTGAAATTTAATCTACTGCGGTGCTACCATACGTCAAAGGGTTATCAGAGGCTCTTCGCCGTTGCCTACAACAGCAAGGTATACGGACAGTTTTCAGATCTGACACAACACTTAGATCACACCTAGTGCGACCTAAGGACACTGTCGACCCTGCAAAACAAGACGGAGTATTCTACAAGATTCCCTGTGAGTGTGGCAAGGTCTATATTGGAGAGACGGGAGGATCTATGCATGAAAGGATTAAGGAACACGATAGAGACATACGGCTTCCTCGAACCCAATCCTCCGCCGTTTCAG
This sequence comes from Pavona decussata, assembly GCF_977016875.1. Classification (NCBI taxonomy): domain Eukaryota; kingdom Metazoa; phylum Cnidaria; class Anthozoa; order Scleractinia; family Agariciidae; genus Pavona; species Pavona decussata. The sequence goes on from NW_028145751.1 coordinate 264,633, forward strand.
AACACAGCAATGCGACGGGCCACTATCCGCTCTGGGATGAGGTTAAGTTTATTGACCGAGACCCACATTGGTACACCCGTAGGGTTAAAGAGGCTATTCACATTAGACTTCACCCTGACAACATCAATAGGGATAATGGAATTGAAATTCCGGAAGCGTGGATGCCAACGATCAAACAACACAGCAGCCGATCGGTACCGAGGCGGACGGCCGAGGGAACAATTTTTAGTCTGAACGACAAGGATCGAAATCCTCCAATCAACAACAGCCTAAGAGAAGATCGAAACGCACCAATCAACACAAACTAAGTCGCCTGATGAAGACCAGCAGTATAGCGGTCGAAACGTCGCGATCCACATGTTTGTGACTCAATCGTGAGACAAACAATTAACTCATCTATCGTTTTAAACCACGATGACAAACACCTTTCATAATAATAATCATGATAATAATAATAATAATAATAATGATGATGATGATGATGATGATGGTGATGATGATGATGATGATGATGATGATGATGATGATAATAATAATAATGAGCTCCGGCATTAAAATAGACTTTTTTTAAGAGAGCCGCACTTTGAAACTCCAGGGCATTTACAAAATGTTACAAAACCACTTCAATCATGACTGTTAATACTCTTGGTGTTAGAGAAGAATGTCTTGTAGAACAAAAGGTAGTTTAATTTCACCACTTCGTTGACCAGAACTTAAGTCTTTTGGGACAAATACACTCCATATCTCCAAGAGTATCAAATGTTGACAATGACGCTTTGGGGTGAGGTAGTACATCCAAAGATGTTTCCTTTGAGGTTCGTTTGGGATTTAAGAACATTATATGATGTGGTAATTACGTCATGATTGCGAAACGACGGCCATCTTGGATTTCTGGATTTCTCCTAAACTTTAGCAATAAAGACAAATGACTTATAAGTTATTAAGGCCCAAATCCAAGGCCTCTTCTAATGTGTTGCTTCCTGTTAATAACATTTATAACCAGCTTTAAGGCATCAGTAGAAGACAACTCCACTGCAGACGCACGGAAGGCCAAATGACCAATATTTCTGATTGATATCTCACACATTACCCCTTAACGCCCGCAAATATTGACGCTGCGGTATTACGAACGCTCATGCGCAAGCCCGTGACCGGCACAGTGGCAACCGAAGTAGTTGTAAACTACCTTGGAAAAAGGATTCCAATTTTGAAAGATTTTCAATGCGCGTAGAATTTACTTAATTCGATGAAACAGATTTTTAAAAAACTGGGGGTTTGAACAGATTTTACACACGTAAAGAAACCAATTTTTTCAGGTTTCCATCACCTGGAGCACGTAACTCCTGCAGATTCGTGTTTTCAGAGACCTATTGATTTGCAGACTGAGGTTCCAACAAATTGTCTCATGCTTGACTCTTAGTTGCCTGCGTCGTAGACGGACTTTAACCCCCAGTAATAACCGGTTATTGCCGGGAGTTATTGTCTGTCTGCAACAAGGCTTACGCCTTGCCAGCCTGTCTTAAGCTCTACGCAATTCCTTTGTGAACCAGAATGAAAATTTTTGCAGAAGTAGTATTCCTACACGTATCTAAAAAAAGGGTACGCATTGCGTACATGTGGGTAGTGCTGTATGCACGCGCTGCGGACCTTTTTGTTTACCAACACTCAAGGGGTGTTTACATGTGAAAACTCGCCCCGGTGCGAGTTTGATACCGATATGACATTTTGATTTTATACTGACTGTTTACATGAATGGACACTTCATTTCGACTGACGGGATTAAGACGCCCAGGTGACGCCATATTGGATTGGATGTCGAAGACTGCGCATGTGCTACCCGTTCCAGACTCCCAGGAGAGTGATTTCATGACGGAGCAAACAGCCGTACCGCGTTTATATGACATCGGAACGAGTTTTCATACTGGAATGAAAATGTCGCCCCGGTACAGTTACCGGGGTGAACTCGCACCGGTATGACTCGCTTCGCTATGAGATTTTGTGCTGGTATCATGTAAACGAATACAGAGCCACAAGAGGGAACTGGAGTGAACTCGCACCGGAATGAAAGTCATGTAAACACTCACTCACTCACTCACTCACTCACTCACTCACTTACTCACGCACTAAGAGTGAGTAAAATTGAAATTGGGGCCAAGGAGCTGAACTCTCAATAATATTACATGTCTTTCGAAAAGGCAAATTTTGGGTACAAAAACATAATTTTACCCCTAACCCTTAAACCCCGCCCCCGCCCCCTCCTCCCCGCTATTCTTCTCCTGCTACTGTGCTTCAGTGCAATGTTTTTTTTTTCTTGGATTTAGCTTTATTATTATTACTCGTTTTGCGGGACCTTAAGAAACTTGTGCTTTGATGAAGTCAATACGATTTTCATTCACACTGAATACGTGTTCATTTATAATGCACTTTATTTTTAATCAGCACTTTTCATTTATTAGCATTTGTCATTACTCCGGTTATGCATTACATTTATCTTTGCTTGATTATTTTAAACGGGCTGTAGCTGTCACAAATGAGGATCGTGGTTTTCTCTTCTTTTGCGAGGATTTTCCTAAAAAAAAAATCAATAACTGTCATCAGCATCACTTTTTGTAAAGCATTTTATCTGGAGTCTCCGAGTTTACTTAGATGATCAAACGACTGGACTTCTACCTCTGAACGCGCAGAATCATGGAATCAATACCGAGCGTCTATTTAAGGCGAAAAGTTTTCATTTGATGACGAGATTGGAAACGAGATTCTTCTTTTTTTTATTCGTGTGTCGCTTCAGTTTAGAAAGGTTAAGATCCGTCTCTGACTAATGCATTTTACTTCGCTTGCATCATTGGAAACGAGATTTGTCATCCGTCATTGTGTGATTTCGCTTCAGTTTAGAAAGGTTAAGATTTTAAGGTTTGTCTCTGGCTTAAACTTTTGAGGTTACTTTAACCGTTCATTCTTGTCTCTAGCTATTAACAGTCGCTTTTATGTGAAGATTACCTCTTCTTTTTCCCTTTATATGGAAGCTTCTCGGAAAACAACTGCAGCGTTGTAATATTTGATCCAATATATACATCATTTCGTCCATTCATGAGATGTTTAGTGTATTGAATATGGGTTGCATAGTTTCACCTTGGATTCCACTTAAAAAAAATGTTGCGTAAACAATTTCATGATGACGTTGTGCCTGGATTGTTGTTCATAGAGTTTTTTGTTCAGAATCTTCTTCAGCTGAACTTAGAAGCATTTCAAAATCGAACAGACTTTTTGATATGAGCTGTAAGATATTTAGTGATATATTGCGATTCCAGTCAATCTACTTCACACGTGACCAGTATTTCTGAGAATGAAATGAACATTTGAATTCCTCTTTGTAATGTCCGACATTAGAATGAAATTGGAACATTTCTCTGGAAATCTTTAAAAAAGAAAAAAAAAATCAAAATACTAGAAGCAATATTTATTTTTGAAATACTTAATGCTGCAATGTAAAGAAAAATTCATAACTTCATACCATCAATAAACTAGAGAAATTTCTAAGGGAACTCTGAAATCTCGATGGGGATGTTCAAAACTGACATGTAAATTTCAAAAATACCGGTCACGCGGGGACGTAGATTGACTGTAATTGCTGCCTTAATATAATACATTAATTACCACATTAGAACAGCTTTAGACCACGAAACATGAATTTCGTGGTCCTAAGTCCTGTTGCTAATTTCGTTTCGTTAATGACGAGGATATCAATTTTCGAGACAGTTAGCCTGTTAATATTTGGACATGCAATAGTTAAACCGCGAGCAAAGTAACTGGACCTACGATCATTACGAACTTACGAACTAACCTGATCCCAGGCTCAGCAACATTCGCGCATGAACTTGTTGTAAACGTCAACAGCCTGGAATAATCAGAAGCAATACCTGATTAATTTAAGTGTGCTCACACAATATACAGGTTCCATCTTGAGATGATACCTTAAGTTGGATACCCTTTCCCCTCCCTTCCCTTTCTCTTCCTCCTTTTCTAGCAGTCTGTAGTAGTGAAATAGGTCTTATCACGGTTTTCGACGCCATTTTGACGAGTAGGCAAACAGGCTTGAAATAACAGTGTTTGTATGGAAATCCGATGTCAAATAATTTTCATAAAACATCGCTTCTGAAAAAATCATGAATTGGAAACTTTTGGCACTAGGAAAAGAATTTTAAGGAAAAAATTGGAGGGATGTATCTTTGCCAGAAAGCGTCCAGTCGTGTTTTGAATTTTCCATATACTTCTCTATGTTTTTTTTCCCGCGAACTATTTTTAGAAGCAGTTCACGGCTGGTCGGCTATACAGACAAATGCATGGAAAGTTCAAGACGCGACTGGACGCTTTCTGGCACAGCTACATCCTTTTAATTTTTTTCTTAAAATCCTTTTCCTAGCGCCAAAAGTTTCCAATTCATGAATTTTTCAGAAGCGATGTTTTATGAAAATTATTTGACATCGGATTTCCATACAAACACTATTATTTCAAGCCTGTTCGCCTACTCGTCAAAATGGCGTCGAAAACCGTGATAAGGCCTATCGTGGGATAAATAAGAGACTAAGTGACTGGAGAGCATAGAACTTGTCTAAAAGTTTGCCGTGTTAAAGGATAAGTTCTTGTCTTTCTATGAAACAATGTTTCTTTTTGTTTGACCGGAGTGCATTTAAAAGTCTTCTCCTAAACTCACACGCAAACAGATGGTATCAATAAATTCAACTTACAGTCTTCTGAGTCTCGGTATAATAACCCCGGTTAAAAATTCCCATGCGGCCATTTAAGTTGGCTAAATATAAATTTGGTGCACGCCTCAACACATTCTATTTATACTCGACGCATATTTCTTCGTCACCACCGGTGTTTCAGTAACAAAAGCCTTTTCATGCTAGAAGCATGAAACTAGTCTTAGTTTATTATGAGAAAGTTCCTTTAATACATATTTTGCACACACTTTCGCATTAGCAAACCAGGATAAAAGGACGGTGGGGTAGTCATAGGGAAGGCAGGAATAATATTTTACAGTCGAAAAAGCGCGAAGACATGGAAGAGGCAAAGTCAACAAAAGGGGAGGTAGTGTTGGAATAAAAGGTAATGAAATGCGGTAAATTTAGGCACCCCTCCCCCCTCCTTCTTATCATCCGCTCTCCCCCCAGTCCCTCGGAAATGTCTTTGGTATCAAATTTACCTATTAAGGTGTCCGAAAATGGTCCATTTGTGGTTAAATAGTGGATGTTCGATAAAAATGACGTCAGTGTAATATTTTCATGTTATTCTCACTCGTGGTCACTCGTGGTCATTCGGGGTCACTCGTGTGTACTTTTAGACACGATCAAACATTCAATGTGCGGGACGCGCGTATAAAAAATGAGCGTTGATAAGTAACAGTTCTACTTCGCTTAGGCATATAAGTAATAGCATTGCTGCTCTATGACCTAGTAGATCTCGTTAATTGTCTGGTCACAGGCAGAACTTCACTGCCAATGAAAACTAATTAAATTATTAACAGCTTTGTAGAAGAAAAGACTAAATCTAAAAATTCATGCCTGTTCGTGTGCTGTGATTGGCGGATTTCGATCTAGTTTGTCGGTTTCTGCATTTTTGTGCTCAGTCGGTTGTCGCCGTACTATATGATTGACGGCCGTAAAACACGCAATTTGTTACTTGAGGATGAAGTTCCCAATCCGTTTGTTATTGAAAGGCACAGTAAAGCATGGTGAATACTCAGAAAAATCAAACCAGCATTTGACTTTCTATCCTAGTTTGTATAGGCTTTCACTGATCATCAATAGATTATCTAAGGTACAATGTAATGTTAAAGGCTACAAATATGTATGTTGATACGTACAGTACTATCACCAGTACCCGAGTATTCACCAATTTCTTCAACATCGCATCCTTCAATACAGCATTCCTCAGTGATGTCATATCGTAGAGAAATCCCACGAAGAGTAGAACAAAAAAAACTGTCAGTTTTCTTGACCAGGAAGCCGTTGGCCTGCTTGTTGTCCAAAAGGTGGTCCTCCGCGCCTGTTTAGACATGCATGTTAATTAATGAACTAAAGAGAGAGCTTTTCTCCGTGCTTTTCTTTTCTTAGCAGAAAGCTCACATTTCTCATTTTCTCGCCAACAGTATTCCCCACACTCATTTGGGTTTGGAGGGAAATGTACGTATTTTCCATGTAAATAGTAACCGCACCATGGTTCCTCAAACGTAGACATTTCCCACTTGATCAGGCTTAATTTCAGCAGGAAAGTTAAAGCTTTATAAGATTTGTTTTTGCTAAATCACACTTCTTTCACCTTATTTTGTAATCTCGTAAACTAGAAAGGGACACCATAAAACCGCTCATCAGCCCACCACATTTACAGAAGCAGGTCTGAAATTGAAAACTATGCCTTAAATTTCTTTGATATGTACTGTCTTCCTGTCCATAAACATTTCTTTGCTTACCTTTTTCCTTGTTCATGGCCCAGCAACTGTTGAATACCGCAAAAATCACCAGAATTAAGATCACCATCTTCAGTTTGGATTCCATCAGTCTTAAAGAAATATTAAAGGGAGCCTGTAAATAATCTTTCGATCAGTTGTGAACAGAGAATACCTTTAAAATTAAAAAAAAAGAAAAGAAATAAGCTATTTAATTAGTATCCTTATGAAAATTTGGACTGGATTTTGAACTGATAACGAGGCTGTCAACTGTCTTTCAATTAAACCCCTCTCCATGGCTTTCTGGGAACTTAAAGATAAAGTAAGAAAAAGAAGACTGAGGCAGATGATATGCATGCATCACGGACGGCGTTTGAACTCGCTCCGTCTCAAAGAAGAGGAAATGCTCTAAACCAAACACCACAACTGAGGCGGCGACAAATGCCTGTTTCGCTCAGTATCAAAACAGGTTTACTTATCAATAAACGTTCAAGCAATAAAGCATCAACCAGGCGGCTATTTTGGGATAGTTCCCGTTAAAAACGTTAAATATAGGTTTTGTGTGGACCCGATAAGTAATCCCCCAAAATGACAGGTTTCTACAATAATAAATACAGCGACGACTTCAAAGATCATTTTCTTCCCAGTGTTGTTACAAAAAGACGTTTTAGTCTTCTTTAGCCTCGAATTTGTTTAATGCTTGTGATTTACCAAATCAGGTTAGCAAAATGAATGGTTTTGGTGTTATTGAACGCTACGAAACGCCGAAGGGAACTCAGTAAGTTTTAAGAAATTGAAACCACGTTGAAAATTTGCATAATTTGAAAAGGGCTTGACACTAATTCAAATTACTTGATTTAAACTACAGAATTTCAAGCTTCTTCCTAAATGGTTTACGGGAAATTTTAGTCTAGTCGAAGACATTTACTTGACAGAAAATTAAAGAAAATTTTGTGCCGACCGTCGATAAGATTACTTCAGAAATAAAAAAACTTACCTTGTCGACAAAACATAAACATTACACCCTGCTTGTCGAAACTGATGATTATATTCATTCCATTTATTGGTGAGCGATGGCATAAAATTAACATTTGTGTATCGAGATAATGTTAAATCACTGTTTTAACTTCTACACTTTTTTAAAGGGTTGAGTTAAGGCAATGTGTATTTGACGGCTCGTGACTGTATTTCTGGAAGAGCGAGAACGCTTTTTCAGTTTTAATAATGCTTTTTAAAATATATCGCAAAGTCTTTAATAATTTTTAAAGATATATCTCATCTAATCTTTTAAGTGAGTTCAAAAAAATGTCCTGTTTTTCGCACAATACAACTTGATAGCTATCAATGAATACACGTTTCAAAGGAAATATATCTACAACCTTAATTAAAAAGTAAACCAAGAATGCTCAATTGTCTTTTTCTCCTCATACCATTCATGACGCATTGATATTCTTTAAAGAAAAAGATTTCTGAAGCAAAGGACAACGAAAGTGCTTGCAGTCGGTTTAATTGTGACAAATCGTCCTCAGTTTAGTGTCTCCCTATACCAATTTTGCAAACCCCACACTCTTTGTCTCTTGTTACCAACCAAAGCTTTTTGATTCTACCACTGAGGTAGTTTGAGGCCGGAAGCGAAACTTGTTTTATCACTTGAGCTACGTCCTTTGTCCACGTATATGATCTCTTGATACTTGATAAGACGAAGGATAAGACGAAAGGAAAATGCTTGCGCAATTCTCTTTTACTTTTATAATTTATTAGTCATATTTTGACGCGGTAAAACAACATTTAGGTTACTAAATGAGTGACACTCTCACAGATAGCGATGGTTCTTAAAGGGGAAGTATCACGAAAATTTGCTGTCATTTCAAAACCCAAAAATGTTTGACTGTTAGCAGAAACAAGAAAATAATTGTCAAGTTTGTTAAAAAATTATCACCTGAGAACAATAAAACTGTCGATTAGTGCATCTGGCCAGAGACAGGGTAGGCTACTTTCGATTGAAACTTGAAAAATATTATGCAAATGTTTTTCAAGTTCTCGCAGTTTTGTTTCCAAAATGCGTTAGAACAGATCACAAGTTGTTCCTTTCAAGAATTGAGTTGATTTCGTTCCTTTCGTCATTCTAGAAATATTTGGCAGGTGATTGAAGGTCTTATTTCATCATTTTTAACAAAAGATACCTAAAACCCCATGATACTTCCCCTTTAAGACGAAACTTTTTTGGCTGAGTAAAGGAAGCCCTCGGTTGCAAAGTTGGTTGCGAGATGGATGATAATTTAACGAGTTTTTATTTCAGCCCTTGTTCAAACTTTTTCCACAGATAGTAATGTCCAGGGAACGACTTAGAATGCACGCTAGCAAGGAGATTGAAATAAACCGCGACTCTCGGAACCCATGTTTCACTTAATAATTTAAAATACGTTGAAGATGCAAGACCGCAAGACCGCAAGAATGCTTTGTTAAGCGTTCTTACTTCTCTAGTTTTGTGTTGTTTTGTTGGTTTCATCATTTATTAGTCATATCTGGTGGCCGTAAAACAGCATTCCGGTCACAAAATGTATGTGACTCTCACAGAAAGCAATGGCTCTTAAGCTGGAAGGTATTTTGCTGAGTAAAGGAAGCACTCTGTTGCAAACTAGGTTGCAAGATGGATGATCATTGCATGATGGATGATCATGATACCTTAAAGAGTTTTTATTTTAGCTCTTGTTCAAACCTTATTCACAGATAGCCTATGTCCAGGGAAGACTTAGAATGCACGCTAGCAAGAAGATTAAAATAAACCGCGACTCTCAAAACCCACGTTTCACTTAATAAGTTAAAATACGTTGAAGTGCTTACCTAACTGGTATTAAAACTAAACTCACGTGAAAAAGACTATCTTCTTTAAATCCGTTCTGTTTCCCGATTAGACAAAATATATTGCACAACTGCTCAAATTTTTCACAGTGACTTACCTTCTTGCCCGTCGTTTCCCTTAAAGGAATTCGTGATCAATGGTATAATTGCACGAAAACAAACTATAAAATTTGTTAACGTGTGATAATTTTAACTGGATTTCAAAAACTGATAACGAGGTTGTCAAAAACCTTTCAATCAGTTTCTTTTAATTGAGTTCAAAACAGGAATAAATTTAAAATAGAATCGTTTGCAGAAAAATATGTCCACGAGAGGAAAACTTCCCTCCGATGCAACAAATAACCCCGCTTTGTGAAAAGGCTGTTAAATCCCCTTAAACAAGTTAACAGGATAAGTCAAAAACTATAAAAATTGTTGTAAACGTGTGATAATTCTGGATTTCAAAAACTGATAACGATGGTGATAAAATACCTTTCAATCTAGCTCTTTTTTGTGAGTTAGAAGTAGGAATAAATTTAAAAAAAGAATCGCTTGCCAATAAAAATGTCCACAAGAGGAAAACTTCCACTTTGATGCAGCAAATAATCCGGCTTCGTGAAAAGGCTGTTAAATCCCCTTAAACAAGTTAACAGGATAAGTTAAAAACGTTACAAAAACTATAATTCGATGGATTTAACTGTGCGCAACAATTAATGTTCTGTTTTCCTCACAATACAATTTGATAGCTATCAATGAATACATATTTCAAAAAAAAGGAAGGTTGCTTGGCTTTTTTGAAGACTGTTAAGAGGTGCAGCGTATTTGCTTATTTAAAAAACAAACAGCGGTAGATATCTCTACAACTTTGAAAACTAGACCGAGAATGTTCAATTGGCTTTTTTTCTTGGTACCACTCATGACTCATTAATATTCTGTAAAGCATGAAGGGGATTTTCTGCAGCAAAGGACAACGAAAGTGCTTGCAGTCGGTTAAATTGTGACAAATTGTTTCCCCCAGTTTAGTGTTTAGCTGTACCAAATTTTCAAACGCCACACTTTTTGTCTCTTGTTACCAACCAAAGCTTTTTAATGCTACCACTGATTTGCGTTTTCGAGAAGCGGAACTTGTTTTATCACTTGTGCTACGTTAATGGTACACGTATAAGATCCCCTGATACTTGATAACACAAATGGAAATTGCTCGCGCAATTTTTGTTTTGTCATCAAATGTACGCAAGATCGCAAGAATGCTTTGTTAGGCGTTCTTACTTCTCTAGTTTTGTGTTGTTTTGGAAGTTTCATAATTTATTAGTCAAATTTTGTCGCGGTAAAACAGCATTTAGGTCACAAAATTTGTGAGACTCTCACAGATAGCGACGGCTCTTAACCTGGAACGTATTTGGCTGAGTACAGGAAGCACTCGGTTGCAAACTGGGTTGCAAGATGGATGATACCATAACGAGTTTTTATTTCAGCTCTTGTTCAAGCCTTATTCACAGTTGGTAATGTCCCGGGATCGACTTAGAATGCACGCTGGTAAGAAGATTGAAATAAACCGCGACTCTCGAAACCCATGTTTCACTTAATAAGTTAAAATACGTTTAAGTGCTTTTATAAAATATTTGAGATAGTACGCGCGCTCTCATTGGTCGATAGGTGTGTTTAGATGAGAGTATGTAAACACGGTTGTGACGTCGCGCTTTCTGTGTCTCCCGGCACAATTTGAAAACATTTCAAAGCTTTCGCAAGACTCGCAAAGTAATTTCAAGTACAACTGTTAAGGAAATGGTGAAAAATTTCCCAAAATTTTGATCGGGGTTTGCCTATCTCCTCCCCCCTGAACCCGAAGGAAAAAAAGCAAAAGAAAGAAGAACCACAGCGCTTTGCCTGCCTCGCTAGACGACCTCGTCGAGGGAGCTCAAGTGAAGACGACAAAATATGCAACAAATACGCAGTAAACGTTTTTCAAGGTAATTTTTGCATCTGAGTACCACAATAAAATTCCTTAAAAGACATTCTTTATTCAGAACATGTACACGAAAACGAACACAAAACTATATGCTACAGACTATAAATGTTTCAAATCAAACTTTGTACGGCCGGTTGCGGTGTCTTGGCTGTCAAATTTGTATAAAATCTATTTTCTCTGAGACTTTCTCAGCGTAATAATCTACTGTTACGATTACTATTACCAGCAACAACTTCACAGTCTGGATCCGCTGCTTGTGCTATGATTCCTAAACAGCAAAACTTCACAAGGCACGATGAGCGACTCGACTTCTCGGCCATCTCAGGCTGCCACATCGGGCAAGTTCACGTAACTTTCAAGAGCGACCATGCACAGTGACATTCATTTTCAGCTTAAATAAACTCCTCATCTTGAAGTTCTTTCCTTACAGAATCGTATATTTTGAACATTTCTTCTAGTTTTCACCGAATGTTCGGTATTTTTCTGTAAGATTTACGAGAATTCAAAGCTGAAATCGCCGTCATCCACACGGGGCTCGCTGACGTTTGCCACAAATTTCTGCTTGATTTTGACTTTTATAACGCAAATTTTGATTGGTTCATGTGTTGTCGGATGCGCGTTTTCATTGGCTAGTAGCAAAAATGATTGTCCAGAGCCTGTACTGAGAACATCTATTTCAACCAAGAAATAAATAAACAAAATTTCCCTCCCTCGTGTTTAGATAAGGCTATGTAAACACGGAAAAAGTCCTCTATTGCTTAAATATCAAGAGTAAACTCACCTAAAAAAGCTACTTTCTTAAATCTGTTCTCGTTCCCGATAAGAAAAAAAAAATTCACAACTGCTTGATTGTTAGAGAATATTTTTTCTTAATAACTTACCTTTTGTCCGTCGTTTCTCTTCAAGGTATTTGTTATCAATAGTATAATTTCATGAAAACAAGCTATTAAATTTGTTGTGGTGTGATAATTTAAACTGATAACGAGGTTGTCAAAATACCTTTCAATCAAGTTCTTTTTGGTGAGTTGAAAACAGGAATAAATTTAAAATAGACTTGTTTGCCGAAAAATATGTCCACGAGAGGAAACAAAGTGTTAAATTTGTTGACGTGTGATGATTTAAACTGGATTTCAATGGTTGCAATGATTTCTGGTTTTCCTCTCAATCAAACGGATTTAACTGTGCGCAACCAACAATTAATGTCCTGTTTTCCTTGGAATACAACTTAAGAGCGCCTGTCCGTAAAAATCAAACATATCGCGGCTAACTTTAACGGCTGCCCGCAATGCAAGATAGACTAAGAGCATTTGAAAGCGCCGACATTTTTTGTCATTTTAGCAGCGATCAGATGTAATATTTTCTTGCACTGTAAACCAAGAAATACTTCACAAATGACTTAGCCGTCGAAGAAGATGCCGTCTTGATGAAATGCGCCGAAAGTTGATCAAAGATTTGTATTCGACTAGTGTTATTAGTTTGCGTGGTGTACATCGGACAATCAGCCGGATCAAACTTATGCGACGAACGACCAGAGAATGGTGCTAAAATGGCCTTTGGACCTGTCTTTTACAACATATTTGAAGGTTAGAACATTTCGAAATGTTTTTCTATGTGCTTATTTCAAGGCAATATATTTCAAGACATGTGCACGGACTAACATGATGTCTGACCCGCAACTTCAAAGTTTACCGCGAAGGGTCAAATATTTGCATTTTTTACGGACTTTGAAAAGCATTCAATCCGCTCTTAATCATTTGTCCAAAGAAATTTTTTACAGGAATCTATAGACCATCCTTCTAACGTTCAACCACCAGAAGCTTAATCGATTTGAAGGTTTCGCACATGGCGAAAATTAATTTTATTTACGAAGCACTTTTACTGCAGTGAATTGTATGCCTTCGAAATTAAATTATTTCATATAAACAGAACGACGCAATATTTCGAAAATCATTCCAACAGATATTTAAAGATTGTAAAAAAAAATATTTGAATGTTTTAAAAGCGGTGGAATGATTTGTTTTCGCACGCGAGGCTCTCAAACCAGTGTAATAATTTAGTGGCTCAAATGACGAATTTCACGGATTTTCGTTGTTTGCATTTTTCTTTGAAATAAAAGGATATTTCACCGAAAAAAACTATACAATAAAAAATAAAGAATTGGCTGCTTGGATTTTTTTAAAATTCTTTTCAGAGGTGCAGAATATTTGCTTCTTTTAAGAAAAAACCGCGGTAGATTTATCTACAGCTTTGAAAACTGAATCGAGAATGCTCAATTGGCTTTGTTTCCTCGTACCACTCACGACGCACTGATATTCTTTAAAGCATGAACAGGATATTCTGCAGCAAAGGACAACGAAAATGCTTGCAGTCCGTTTAATTGTGACAAAGTACCTCCCTCAGTTTAGTGTTAAGCTATACCAATTTTGCAAATGCCACACTTTTTGTCTCTTGTTACCAACCAAAGCTTTTTGATGCTGCTACTGAGGTGAGTTTGAGGGAAGCGAGACTTGTTTTATCACTTGTGCAACGTTCATTGTACACGTATAAGATTCTTGGTAAGACGAATGGAAATTGCTTGCGCAATTCTCTTTTTTTCGTCAAATGTACGCAAGATCGCAAGAATGCTTTGCTAAGCGTTCTGACTTGTCTAGTTTTGTGTTGTTTTGGAGGTTTCATAATTTATTAGTCATATTTTGTTGCAGTAAAACAGCATTTAGGTCACAAAATATATTAGTCTCACAGTTAGCGATGGTTGTTAAGCTGGAACGTCTTTGGCTGAGTAAAGGAAACACTAGGTTGCAAACTAGGTTGCAGGATGGATGGTAATTTAACGACTTTATTTCAGCCCTTGTTTAAACTTTATTCACAGATAGTAATATCTAGGGAACGACTTAGAATGCACGCTAGCAAGGAGATTAAAATAAACCGCGACTCTCGATACCAATGTTTCACTAAATAAGTTAAAATACGTTGAAGTGCTTATCTAACTTATATCAAGAGTAAACTCACCTAAAAAAGCTACCTTCTTAAATCCGTTCTCTTTCCCGATTGGACAAAATGAATTGCACAACTGCTCAACTGTTAGAGAATGTTTTTTATAGTAACTTACCTTCTTGTCCGTTGCTTCTCTTCAATGTACTCGTGATCAATGGTGTAATTTCATGAAAACAAACTTCAATTTGTTAACGTGTGATAATTTAATCTGGATTTCAAAAACTGATAACGTGGTTGTCAAAATACCTTTCAATCAAGTTTTCTTTGTTGAGTTCAAAATAGGAATAAATTTAAAATAGAATAGTTTGCGAAAAATATGTCCACGAGAGGAAAACTTCCCTTTGATACAGCAAATGACCCCGCTTTATGAAAAGGCCGTTAAATCCCCTTAAACATGTAAGCAGTATCAGTTAAAAACGTTTCAAAACCTGTAATTCCGGGGATCCATGGATTTAACTGTGCGCACCGAATGAATTAATGTGCTGTTTTCCTCACAATACAATTTGATAGCTATCAATGAATACACGCTTCAAAAAAATAAAAAATAAAAATAAATGGCTGCTTGGATTTTTTTCGAAGTCTTTTCAGAGGTTCAGCATATTTGCGGTAGATTTATCTACAACCTTGAAATCTAAATGGAGAATGCTCATCTGACTTTTTTCCTCGTACCACTCATGCCGCATTGATGTTCTATAAAGCATGAAGAGGATTTTCTTCTGCAAAGGACTAAGAAAGTGCTTGCAGTCCGTTTAATCGTGACAAAGCACCTCCCTCAGTTTAGTGTTAAGCTATACCAATTTTGCAAACGCCACACTTTTTTAAATCAATGGTATAATTTCACGAAAACAAACTATTCAATTTGTTAAGGTGTGATAATTTAAACTGGATTTCAAAAACTGATAACGTGGTTGTCAAAATACCTTTCAATCAAGTTCTCTTTGTTGAGTTCAAGAAAGGAATAAATTTAAAATAGAATAGTTTGCCGAAAATGTCCACGAGAGGAAAACTTCCCTTTGATACAGCAAATGACCCCGCTTTATGAAAAGGCTGCTAAATCCCGTTAAACGTCTATCAGTATCCTATTGGCTGGCTGTCTCTGGCTGGCTGGATGGATGGATGGATCTGAGTGACGCTGTTTAGGCCTTTAGCAAAATACGTCCTAATGTGCAGAGAAAGAAACAAAAAAAATATGTCTATATGTAATTAAGTGAAAGAGTTGACCAAACTTGCTGATTGCCTGGTCCGCTCAGTATCAGAAGAAATTTTACTTATAAATTAGATGGTCGCGCATTCAAGTATCAACGAGGCAGCTCTTTTTGTTGCGATATTCTCGTTGAACACGTTTAGTATAAAGTGTTGTGTGTCAAAATGACAGCTGTTAAGTGAAGGTAAATACAGCGACGGCTCACAAAATGGCCAACTGCCCTCATTTAGCTCCTAATGTAGACAAAAAAACTCAGTGTCCTTTAGCCACGAATTTGTTTAATGCTTGTGTGTTATCATACCAGTTTAGCAAAATGAGAAGGGTCTTTGGGCTATTCAGTGCTACAAAATGCCGAAGGCAACTGTGAGTTTCAAGAAATTGAAACCACGTGGAAAATTTGCATCATCTGAGAAGTGCCTGGCACGAATTCACTTATGCTTGACGTGAGCTCGGATATGATCCTCCACCCGACGTAGTGTACAGAATATTGTGTCTAGTCGAAGACATTTCTTCTGTCTAGACCAAGATGATGCGTTTCATCGACGGTTGATCTAGCTGAGTTTCTGAATTATGTGAAGTTTCAAATGTCGGCACTGCTATATTCGGGACATAGGTTAGAAGTATTTTCATTTTGGAAAAGCACATTGTTTTGCTTCGTTCATAACAATATCTTTGGGACTTTTTTCGCCTTTGGTGCTGGGGGGAGGGAGTGGAACAGGTGGCCTTAGGTGATTGTCAAGAATTGAATTATTGCCCTCTTGGTTTGTAATGGAGAGAGAAATCTGGAGAGAGTGCTAAAACTACCGAGGGGGCCCTTGTCAGGGTAGTTATATCACCAAGATGGCTGTAGTTCGATCGAAATGTACGTCTCTGTACATCAAACGAGTAAAAAGGGGACTGTAAACAGTCTATTCTACAGCGTCGCTATTTCTTCTCTTTCTTTCTTTTAATTTTTTTCTTCACTTTTGTGTTCAAAACGAGCGTAATATTAAGTGGCAGTCTTCCTAAGTTCCTCATAACCCAAATTAGTCCCAAAATAGATATGCTTCGAATCTTGCATGTGAATTACACTTTACCCAGTTACTTCAAAAACCCTTCTCGTTTGGGTTCTAAATGTATTCTTCCTAAGTTTCCAGGGGTCTCTTAGTGGGCCAAAAAAAGTGGGACATTTTCCTCCGAATTAAGATTGGCAAAAGGTGCAGAGAGGAGAATTGATCTTTTCCAATTAGAGTTGTTCATTTACCCCTATGAATTTTATACAACATTGCCTTTTTACTGCTATATTGTACAAAAATTAAGCAGTAGCCACATGCAGTCATAGACTAGCTTTTATTCCATTCAGTTTCATAATTATTACACGTTTTGCGGGACCTTTAGAAGCTTGTTCTTTGACAAATTCAAGACGATTTTCATTTACACTGAATAATGGGCTACCCTTTTTATCAGTACTTTTCATTTTTTTCATTTGTCATTACTTCAGTTATGCATTTCATTTCATTTTGCTTGTTTATTTTCAATTTGCTGTAGCCTACAGAAATGAGAAGCGTGGTTTGTTCTTCTTTTGGCAGGATTTCCTGCAAAAAAGTAATAATAAATGCCACCAGCATCTAGTAAGGCAAAGTAGTTTATCTGGATTCTCCGAGTTACTAATACCGCACGATATCATAATCTGATCAAACCAATAGACTTCTACCTCTGAACGCGCAGCATCATAGGATCTATTGAAGCCCCTAATTGCCGGAAGTAATATACCGAGCGTTGATTTGTTTTCCTTTATTTGTGTGTCGCTTCAGTTTATAAAGGTAAAGATTTTAAGGTTCGTCTCGAAAACTCTGGCTTAGACTTTTGAAGTTAACTTGACCGCTCATTCTTGCATGCCCCTAGCTATCAACAGTCGCTTTTATGTAAGGATAACCCTTTCTTTTTCCCATTAAGTAACATTGTGACGTGGAAACTTCTCGAGAAACATGAGAGCACTGGAATTTTTAATACAATTTATCATCCATTGATGAGACATTTAGTGGATATCTTATGGGTTGTGTAGTTTCGCCTTGGTTTGGATTTGGGCCTTAAGGCTGACCCGTGTCTTGCTAACCGCACGACTTTAACACCTGGATAGATTGCAGGACCTCTTGGATTTCGTTCTAAGATCCACATACTTCCAGTATGATGGATTAATTTATGAGCAACAAGAGGGAGCAGCCATGGGTAGCCCAGTATCCGCTGTCATTGCTAACCTCTACATGGAGGATTTTGAAGAACAAGCTTTGACTTCTACGCCTTGTATGCCTAAGATTTGGAAACACTATGTGGATGACACCTTTACCATCTCTACAACAGCAAGGCAAGACGGAGTAGTCTACAAGATTCCCAGTGAGTGTGGCAAGGTCTATATTGGAGAGACGGGAAGATCTATGCATAAAAGGATTAAGGAACACGATAGAGACATACGGCTTGCTCGAACCCAATCCTCCGCCGTTTCAGAACACAGCAATGGGACGGGCCACTATCCGCTCTGGGATGAGGTTAAGTTTATTGACCGAGACCCACATTGGTACACCCGTAGGGTTAAAGATGCTATTCACATTAGACTTCACCCTGACAACATCAATAGGGATAATAGAATTGAAATTCCGGAAGCGTGGATGCGGACGATCAAACAACACAGCAGCCGATCGGTACCAAGGTGGACGGCCGAGGGAACAATTTCTAGTCTGAACGACGAGGATCGCAATCCTCCAATCAACAACAGCCTAAAAGTAGATCGAAACGCACCAATCAACACAAACCAAGGTGCTACTTATACTGTCACGCATACAGTCGACACCATCGCCTGATGAGGACCAGCAGTATAGCGGTCGAAACGTCGCGATCCACATCTTTGTGACTCAATCGTGAGAAAAACGATGAACTCATCTATCGTTTTAAACCACGATGACAAACACCTTTCATAATAATAAAAATGATAATAATAATAATAATAATAATAATAATAATAATAATAATAATAATAATAATAATAATAATAATAATGAGTTCCGGCATTAAATGAGACTTTTTTTTAAGAGAGCTGCACTTTGAAACTCCAGGGCATTTACAAAATGTTACAAAACTACTTCAATCATAACTGTTAATACTCTTGGTGTTAGAGAAGAATTTCTTGTAGAACAAAAGGTAGTTTAATTTCACCATTTCGTTGACCAGAACTTAAGTCTTTTGGGACAAATCAACTCCATATCTCCAAGAGGATCAAATATTGACAATGACGCTTTGGGGTGAGGTAGTACATCCAAAGATGTTTCCTTTGAGGTTCGTTTGGGATTTGAGGACGTTATATGATGTTGTAATTACGTCATGATTGCAAAACGACGGCCATCTTGGATTTCTGGGTTCCCCCTAAACTTTAGCAATAAAGACAAATGACTTATAAACTATTAAGGCTCAAATCCAAGGCCTCTTCTTGTGTTGCTTCCTGTTAATAACATTTATAACCAGCTTTAAGGCATCAGGAGAAGACAACTCCACTGCAGACGCACGGAAGGCCAAATGACCAATATTTCTGATTGATATCTCACACATTACCCCTTAACGTTAACGCCCACAAATATTGACGCGCGGTATTACGAGAACGCTTACGCGCATGCCCGTAACCGGCACAGTGGCAACCGAAGTAGTTGCAAACTACCTTGGAAAAAGGATTCCAATTTTGAAAGATTTTCAAAGCGCGTAGAATTTACTTAATTCGATGGAAAAGATTTTTCAAAAACTGGGGATTTAAACAGATTTTACACACGTACAGAAACCAATTTTTTCAGGTTTCCATCACCTGGAGCACGTAACTGCTGCAAATTCGTGTAACGGCGTTTTCGGAGACCTATTAATTTGCAGATTGAAGTTCCAACAAATTGTCTCATACGGGACTCTTAGTTGCCTGCGTCGCAGACGGACTTTAACCCCCAGTAATAACCGGTTATTGCCGGGAGTCATTGTCTGTCTGCGACAAGGCTTACGCCTTGCCAGCCTGTCTTAAGCTCTACGCAATTCCTATGTGAACCAGAATGAAAATTTTTGCAGAAGTAGTATTCCTACTCGTATCTAAAAAAAAGGGTACGCATTGCGTACATGTGGGTAGTGCTGTATGCACACGCTGCGGACCTATTTGTTTACCAACACCCAAGGGGTGTTTACATGTGAAAACTCGCCCCGGTGCGAGTTTGATACTGATATGACATTTTGATTTCATACCGACTGTTTACATGAATGGACACTTCCTTTCGACTGACGTGATTGTGACGCCCAGGTGACGCCATATTGGATTGGATGTCGAAGACTGCGCATGCGCTACACGTTCCAGACTCCCAGGAGAGTGATTTCATGACGATTCGAACAGCCGTACCGCGTTTATATGACATCGGAACGAGTTTTCATACTGGAATGAAAATGTCGCCCCGGTAAAGTTACCGGAGTGAACTCGCACCGGTATGACTCGCTCCGGTATGAGATTTTGTGCTGGTATTATGTAAACGAATACAGAGCCACAAGAGGGAACTAGAGTGAGCTCGCACCGGAATGAAAGTCGCGCCGGTATCATGTAAACACCCCCTCACTCACTCACTCACTCACTCACTTACTCACGCACTACCAGTGAGTAAAATTGAAATCGGAGCCGAGGAACTGAGCCCTCAATAATATTAAATGTCTTTCGAAAAGGCAAATTTTGGGTACAAAAACATAATTTTACCCCTAGTCCTTAAACCCCGCCCCCGCCCCCGCCCCCTCCTCCCCGCTATTTATCTTCTGCTACTGTGCTTCAGTGCAATGTTTTTTTTTTCTTGGATTTGGCTTTATTATGATTACTCGTTTTGGAGGACCTGAAGAAACTTGTGCTTTGATGAAGTCAATACGATTTTCATTCACACTGAACACGTGTTCATTTATAATGCACTTTAATTTTATCAGCACATTTTATTTATTAGCATTTGTCATTACTCTAGTCATGCATTACATTTAACTTTGCTTGTTTATTTTAAACGTGCTGTATCCGTCACAAATGAAAATCGTGGTTTTCTCTTCTTTTGCGAGGATTTTCCTGAAAAAAAAAAATCAATAACTGTCATCAGCATCACTTTTTGTAAAGCTTTTTATCTGAACTCTCCGAGATTACTTAGATGATCAAACCACTGGATTTCTACCTCTGAACGCGAAGAATTATGGAATCTATACCGAGCGTCTATTTAAAGCGAAAAGTTTTCATTTGATGATAAGATTGGAAACGAAACTCTTCTTCTTTTAAGTCGAACTTAATTACATCTCAAGTAAGAAAGTAGATTTTCGTGGTCAACGGCTGTTGTTTTTACTCAACAAGATTCAAAATGGTGGGAAAGATGAATTCTGACATGGAAGAGCTTGTTTGGTAAAATAATGAAGACAGGCCAAACACGGCTCCTATTGGTCGAGATGGGAAGAATATGACCTTCAAAGCTAATTTGCTCTCACGAGTACGTCTTTCAAAGATCCCCCTTTTCTGTACGAAAGTAGGGAAAGGTCATTGTAGCTCTCTCTTAGCAGAGGCTGATTTTCTATCAAGTGCCATTTACTCATCTGAATTGTTTTAGGTTAGTCACAGAAGGGCGATATTCCGTAACAAACGGCAAAATGTCTTTGCGCGTTTTTGTTTTTGTTTTTGTTTTTGTTTTGTAGTGCCGACATTCTTTCGCGGAAGTGGACTTCTGAAAGAGTTTTATCAAGAGACTATGTTTGGTTTTATCTATAAGGTTATCGGGGTAATCTCTGTTGCGTAATCTCTGTTTGAATAGAGTAATGTTTTCTTCAAATGTTGTTTTTGAAGATTTTGTTCTGAGAAGTCTTAAGGCTTCGCCTTAGTTATAGCCTGTATAAGAAAGTTTCTGTCGGTTTGAAGTGCGTGTGCACATCAAGATTAGGTTCTTTTTTATTATAACCTTTCGCATCTCAGACGGGTATATTTAGTTGTTTCGCAACAAGAAGAACAAGCACATTCCTCTTTTCCCGCCAACTTGTTCAGAATGAAGTCCTTTGCACATGCCAAGTCGATGGAACGCTCAGACCTCTGGGATAGATATGATTTATATAATTTATACGTAACGTATGCATTTTGTTCGGCACATGTAAAAGTTCGATTAAAATCGAAGTCGAACTTTTGCCGTTCTATTCGACTGGTGCAGTCGAATAGAACGGCGGGTCGATCCTAATTGATCCATACATCGATCTTTACATGCGCCGAACCAAATGATTAGGTTCGGCTCATGTAAAGTTCGACGTACGAACTGGGCCTAAGGTGTATTAAATATGGGTTGCATAGTTTCACCCTGGATTCCACTTTTAAAAAAAATGTTGCGTAAACAATTTTATGATGACGTTGTGCCTGGATTGTTGTTCATAGAGTTGTTTGTTCAGAATCTTCTTCAGCTGAACTTAGAAGCATTTCAAAATCGAACAGACTTTTTGATATGAGCCGTAAGATATTTAGTGATATATTGCGATTCCAGTCAATCTACTTCACACGTGACCAGTATTTCTGAGAATGAAATGAACATTTGAATTCCTCTTTGTAATGTCCGACATTAGAATGAAATTGGAACATTTCTCAGGAAATCTTAACAAAAAAAAAATTAAATTACTGGGAGCAATATTTATTTTTGAAATACTTAATGCTGCAATGTAAAGAAAAATTCGTAACTTCATACCATCAATAAACTAGAGAAATTTCTACGGGAACTCTGAAATCTCGCTGGCGATGTTCAAAACTGACATGTAAACTTCAAAAATACCGGTCACGCGGTGACGTAGATTGACTGTAATTGCTGCCTTGATATACTACATTATATAAGTACGTAAATTATGATCATCCGGGTGAGTGTAGTCCTGAGAAGGACTGTTTGTGGTGACTTTGACTGACGTTTCGACAACCTGAGCGGAAGTCATCTTCAGAGTCAAGTGAATTGTGGAACGTCAGTAGGTGGTATATACGTCTCTGGTTGTTAACCTGATTGGTCAACGAAGTCCAGATGTTATTGGTCGTTTGTCAGTAAGCCGTGATGTTATTGGCTGTGAAGACAGTAAAAAGTGATTAATTAAGTGATACATTAATTACCACATTAGAACAGCTTTAGACGACGAAACATGAATTTCGTGGTCTTAAGTCCTGTTGCTAATTTCGTTTCGTTGATGACGAGGATATCAATTTTCGAGACAGTTAGCCTGTTAATATTTGGACATGTAATAGTTAAACCTCGAGCAAAGTAACTGGACCTACAATCATTACGAACTTACGAACTAACCTGATCCCAGGCTCAGCAACATTCGCGCATAAACTTGTTGTAAAAGTCAACAGCCTGGAATAATCAGAAGCAATACCTGATGAATTAAATGTGCTCACACAATATACAGGTTCCGTCTTGTAAAGTTTAAAAAAGAAAAACCCACTCCCCCCCCCTTTCCCTTTCTCTTCTTCCTGTTCTAGCAGTCTGTAGTAGTGAAATCGTGGGAAAAATAAGAGACCAAGTAACTGGAGAGCATAAAACTTGTCTAAAAGTGGATGTTTGATAAAAATGACGTCATTATGACGTCAGTATAATATTTTCATGTTATTCTCACTCGTGGTCATTCGTGGTCACTCGCGGTCATTCGTGGTCACTCGTGTGTACTTTTAGACACGATCAAATATTCAATGTGAGGGACGCGCGTATGAAAAATGAGCGTTGATAAGTAACAGTTCTACTTCGCTTAGGAATATAAGTAATAGCATTGCTGTTCTATGACCTAGTAGATCTCGTTAATTGTCTGGTCACAGGCAGATCTTCACTATCAATGAAAACTAATTAAATTATTAACAGCTTTGTAGACGAAAAGACTAAATCCAAAAATTCATGCCAGTTCGTGTGCTGTGATTGGGGGAATTCGATCTAGTTTGTCGGTTTTTGTATTTTTGTTCTCAGTCGGTTGTCGCCGTATCATATGATTGACGGCAGTAAAACACGCAAATCGGTACTTGAGGATGAAGTTCCCAATCTGTATGTTATTGAAAGGCACAGTAAGGCATGGTGAATACTCAAAAAAATCAAACTAGCATTTGACTTTCTATCCTAGTTTGTATAGGCTTTCACTGATAATCAATAGATTAGCTAAGGTACAATGTAATGTTAAAGGCTACAAATATGTATGTTGATACGTACAAGACTACCCCTAGTACTCGAGTCTTCAGCCATTTCCTCAACATCGCATCCTTCAATACAACATTCCTCAGTGATGCTATATTGTACAGAACGCCCACGAATACGGTAACAAAAAACAGTTTGAGTTTTCTTGACCAGGAAGCCGTTGGCCTGCTTGTTGTCCAAAAGGTGGTCCTCCGCGCCTGTTTAGACATGCATGTTAGTTAATGAACTAAAGAGAGAGCTTTTCTCCGTGCTTTTCTTTTCTTAGCAGAAAGCTCACATTTCTCATTTTCTCGCCAACAGTATTCCCCACACCCATTTGGGTTTGGAGGGAAATGTACGCATTTTCCATGTAAATAGTAACCGCACCATGGTTCCTCAAATGTAGACATATCCCACTTGATCAGACTTAATTTCAGCAAAGTTAAAGCTTTATAAGATTTGTTTTCGCTGAATCACACTTCTTTCTCCCAATTTTGTAATCTCGTAAACTAGAAAGGGACACCATAAAACCGCTCATCAGCCCACCACATTTACAGAAGCAGGTCTGAAATTGAAAACTATGTTTTAGATTTCTTTGATATGTACTGTCTTCCTGTCCATAAACATTTCTTTGCTTACCTTTTTCCTTGTTCATGGCCCAGCAACTGTTGAATACCACAAAAATCACCAGAATTAAGATCACCATCTTCAGTTTGGATTCCATCAGTCTTAAAGAAATATTAAAGGGAGCCTGTAAATAATCTTTTGATCAGTTGTGAACAGAGAATACCTTTAAAATTAAAAAAAAAGAAAAGAAATAAGCTATTTAATTAGTATCCTTATGAAAATTTGGACTGGATTTTGAACTGATAACGA
This sequence comes from Pavona decussata, assembly GCF_977016875.1. Taxonomy (NCBI): domain Eukaryota; kingdom Metazoa; phylum Cnidaria; class Anthozoa; order Scleractinia; family Agariciidae; genus Pavona; species Pavona decussata. Next base: position 289,142 of record NW_028145751.1, read on the forward strand.
GGCTGTCAAATGTCTTTCAATCAAACCCCTCTTCATGGCTTTCTGGGAACTTAAAGATAAACTAAGAAAAAGAAGACTGAGGCAGATGATATGCATGCATCACGGACGGCGATTGAACTCGCTCCGTCTCGAAGAAGAGGAAATGGTCTAAACCAAACACCACAACTGAGTCATAAATGCCTGTTTCGCTCAGTATCAAAAAAGGTTTTACTTATCAATAAACGTTCAAGCAATAAAGCATCAACCAGGCGGCTATTTTGGGATAGTTCCCGTTAAAAACGTTAAATATAGGTTTTGTGTGGACCCCCCAAAATGACAGCTTTCTACAATAATAAATACAGCGACGACTTCAAAGATCATTTTCTTCCCAGTGTTGTTACAAAAAGAGGTTTTAGTCTTCTTTAGCCTCGAATTTGTTTAATGCTTGTGATTTACCAAATCAGGTTAGCAAAATGAATGGTTTTGGTGTAATTGAACGCTACGAAACGCCGAAGGGAACTCAGTAAGTTTTAAGAAATTGAAACCACGTTGAACATTTGCATAATTTGAAAAGGGCTTGACACTAATTCAAATTACTTGATTTAAACTACAGAATTTCAAGCTTCTTCCTAAATGGTTTACGGGAAATTTTAGTCTAGTCGAAGACATTTACTTGACAGAAAATTAAAGAAAATTTTGTGCCTACCGTCGATAAGATTACTTCAGAAATAAAAAAAACTTACCTTGTCGACAAAACATAAACATTACACCCTGCTTGTCGAAATTGATGATTATATTCATTCCATTTATTGGTGAGCGATGGCATAAAATTAACATTTGTGTATCGAGATAATGTTAAGTCACTGTTTTAACTTCTACACTTTTTTAAAGGGTTGAGTTAAGGCAATGTGTATTTGACGTTTCGTGACTGTTTTTCTGGAAGAGCGAGAACGCTTTTTCAGTCTTAATAATGCTTTTTAAAATATATCGGAAAGTCTTTAATAATTTTTAAAGATATATCTCATCTAATCTTTTAAGTGAGTTCAAAAAAAATGTCCTGTTTTTCTCATAATACAACTTGATAGCTATCAATGAATACACGTTTCAAAGGAAATGTATCTAAAACCTTAATTAAAAACTAAACCGAGAATGCTCAATTGTCTTTTTCTCCTCGTACCATTCATTACGCATTGATATTCTTTAAAGAAGAAGATTTCTAAAGCAAAGGACAACGAAAGTTCTTGCAGTCGGTTTAATCGTGACAAATCGTCCTCAGTTTAGTGTCTCCCTATACCAATTTTGCAAACCCCCACTCTTTGTCTCTTGTTACCAACCAAAGCTTTTTAATTCTACCACTGAGGTAGTTTGAGGCCGGAAGCGAAACTTGTTTTATCACTTGAGCTACGTCCTTTGTCCACGTTTATGATCTCTTGATACTTGATAAGACCAAGGATAAGACGAAAGGAAATTGCTTGCGCAATTCTCTTTTACTTTTATAATTTATTAGTCATATTTTGACGCGGTAAAACAACATTTAGGTTACTAAATGTGTGACACTCTCACAGATAGCGATGGTTCTTAAAGGGGAAGTATCACAAAAATTTGCTGTCATTTCAAAACCCAAAAATGTTTGACTGTTAGCAGAAACAAGAAAATAATTGTCAAGTTTGTAAAAAAATTATCACCTGAGTACAATAAAACTGTCGATTAGTGCCTCTGGCCAGAGACAGGGTAGGCTACTTTCGATTGAAACTTGAAAAATATTATGCAAATGTTTTTCAAGTTCTCGCAGTTTTGTTTCCAAAATGCGTTAGAACAGATCACAAGTTGTTTCTTTCAAGAATTGAGTTGATTTCGTTCCTCTCGTCATTCTAGAAATATTTGGCAGGTGATTGAAGGTCTTATTTCATCATTTTTAACAAAAGATACCAAAAACCCCATCATACTTCCCCTTTAAGACGAAACTTTTTTGGCTGAGTAAAGGAAGCCCTCGGTTGCAAAGTACGTTGCGAGATGGATGATAATTAAACGAGTTTTTATTTCAGCCCTTGTTCAAACTTTTTCCACAGATAGTAATGTCCAGGGAACGACTTAGAATGCACGCTAGCAAGGAGATTGAAATAAACCGCGACTCTCGCAACCCATGTTTCACTTAATAAGTTAAAATACGTTGAAGTGCAATTCTCTTTTTTTCATCAAATGTACGCAAGACCGCAAGAATGCTTTGTTAAGCGTTCTTACTTCTCTAGTTTTGTGTTGTTTTGTTGATTTCATCATTTATTAGTCATATCTGGTGGCCGTAAAACAGCATTTCGGTCACAAAATGTATGTGACTCTCACAGAAAGCAATGGCTCTTAAGCTGGAAGGTATTTTGCTGAGTAAAGGAAGCACTCTGTTGCAAACTAGGTTGCAAGATGGATGATCATTGCATGATGGATGATCATGATACCTTAAAGAGTTTTTATTTTAGCTCTTGTTCAAACCTTATTCACAGATAGCCTATGTCCAGGGGACGACTTAGAATGCACGCTAGCAAGAAGATTAAAATAAACCGCGACTCTCGAAACCCACGTTTCACTTAATAAGTTAAAATACGTTGAAGTGCTTACCTAACTGGTATTAAAAGTAAACTCACGTGAAAAAGACTATCTTCTTAAATCCGTTCTCTTTCCCGAATAGACAAAATATATTGCACAACTGCTCAAATTTTTCACAGTGACTTACCTTGTTGCCCGTCGTTTCCCTTCAAGGAATTCGCGATCAATGGTATAATTTCACGAAAACAAACTATAAAATTTGTTAACGTGTGATAATTTTAACTGGATTTCAAAAACTGATAACGAGGTTGTCAAAAACCTTTCAATCAGGTTCTTTTAATTGAGTTCAAAACAGGAATAAATTTAAAATAGAATCGTTTGCCGAAAAATATGTCCACGAGAGGAAAACTTCCCTTCGATGCAACAAATAACCCCGCTTTGTGAAAAGGCTGTTAAATCCCCTTAAACAAGTTAACAGGATAAGTCAAAAACTATAAAAATTGTTGTAAACGTGTGATAATTCTGGATTTCAAAAACTGATAACGATGGTGATAAAATACCTTTCAATCTAGCTCTTTTTTGTGAGTTCACAGTAGGAATAAATTTAAAAAAGAATCGCTTGCCAATAAAAACTTCCACTTTGATGCAGCAAATAATCCGGCTTTGTGAAAAGGCTGTTAAATCCCCTTAAACAAGTTAACAGGATAAGTTAAAAACGTTACAAAAACTATATAATTCGATGGATTTAACTGTGCGCAACAATTAATGTTCTGTTTTCCTCACAATACAATTTGATAGCTATCAATGAATACATATTTCAAAAAAAAAAGAAGGTTGCTTGGCTATTTTGAAGACTGTTAAGAGGTGCAGCGTATTTGCTTATTTAAAAAACAAACCGCGGTAGATATCTCTACAACTTTGAAAACTAGACTGAGAATGCTCAATTGGCTTTTATTCTTGGTACCACTCATGACGCATTAATATTCTGTAAAGCATGAAGGGGATTTTCTGCAGCAAAGGACAACGAAAGTGCTTGCAGTCGGTTAAATTATGACAAATTGTTTCCCCCATTTTAGTGTTTAGCTGTACCAAATTTTCAAACGCCACACTTTTTGTCTCTTGTTACCAACCAAAGCTTTTTTTATGCTACCACTGAGGTGCGTTTTCGAGAAGCGGAACTTGTTTTATCACTTGTGCTACGTTAATGGTACACGTATAAGATCCCCTGATACTTGATAACACAAATGGAAATTGCTCGCGCAATTTTTTTTTGTCATCAAATGTACCCAAGATCGCAAGAATGCTTTGTTAAGCGTTCTTACTTCTCTAGTTTTGTGTTGTTTTGGAAGTTTCATAATTTATTAGTCAAATTTTGTCGCGGTAAAACAGCATTTAGGTCACAAAATTTGTGAGACTCTCACAGATAGCGATGGCTCTTAAGCAGGAACGTATTTGGCTGAGTAAAGGAAGCACTCGGTTGCAAACGAGGTTGCAAGATGGATGATACCTTAACGACTTTTTGCCTTGTTCAAACCTTATTCACAGATAGCAATGCCCAGGGAACGACTTAGAGTGCACGCTAGGAAAGAGATTGAATAAACTGCGACTTTCGAAACCCAAGTTTCACTTAATAAGTTAAAATTCGTTAAGGTGCCTATCTAACTTGTATCAAAAGTATACTCACGTTAAAAAGATTACTTTCTTGAATCCGCTCCCTTTCCCGATTAAAGAAAGTAAATTGCACAACTGCTTGATTGGTAGAGAATATTTTTTCATAGTAACTTACCTTCTTGTCCTTCGTTTCTCTTCAAGGTATTTGTAATCAATGGTATAATTTCATGAAAACAAGCTATTAAACTGGATTTTAAAACGTGATAACGAGGTTGTCAAAAAACCTTTCAATCAAGTTCTTTTTATTGAGTTCAAAATAGGAATAAATTCAAAATAAAACAGTTTGCCGAAAAATATGTCCACGAGAGGAAAACTTCCCTTTGGTACAGCAAATCACCCTGCTTTCTGAAAAGGCTGCTAAATCCCCTTCAACAAGTTAAGATCATCAGTTAAAAACGTTGCAAAAACTATAACCTATGGATTTAACTGTGCGCAACAATTAATGTCCTGTTTTCCTCACAATACAACGTGATAGCTTTCAATGAATACACGTTTAAAAATAAAAATAATTAAATGGTTGCTTGGATCTTCTTTGAAGTCTTTTTAGAGTTACAGCATATTCGCTTATTTAATGAAAAAACCGCGATAGATATCCTTACAACCTTAAAAACTAAACCGAGAATGCTAATTTGGCTTTTACTCCTCGTACCACTTACGATGCATTGATCTTTTGTATAGAATAAAACGGATTTTTCGCAGCAAAGGTCAACAAAAGTGCCAGCAGTCGGTTTAATTGTGACCAATCGCTTCTCCCACTTTAGTGTCTAGCTATACCAACTTTTCAAACGCCACACTTTTTGTCTCTTGTTACCAACCAAAGCTTTTTGATGCTACCACTGAGGTGAGTTTTCGAGAAGCGGAACTTGTTTTATCACAGGTGCTACGTTCATTGTACACGTATACGATCTCTTGATACTTGAAACACAAATGGAAATTGCTCGCCCGATTCGAACTCTCTTTTTGTCATCAAATGTACGCAAGATCGCAAGAATGCTTTGTGAAGCGTTCTTAATTCTCAAGTTTGTGTTGCTTTTGAGGTTTCATAATTTATTAGTCATATTTTGTTGCAGTAAAACAGCATTTAGGTCACAAAATGTATTAGAGTCTCACAGATAGCGATGGTTGTTAAGCCGGAACGTCTTTGGCTGAGTAAAGGAAAAACTAGGTTGCAAACTAGGTTGCAGGATGGATGATAATCTAACGACTTTATTTCAGCCATTGCTCAAACTTTATTCACAGATAGTAATGTCCAGGAAACGACTTAGAATGCACGCTAGCAAGAAAATTGAAATAAACCGCGACTCTCCTTAAAATACGTTGAAGTGCTTACCTAACTGGTATTAAAAGTAAACTCACGTGAAAAAGACTATCTTCTTAAATCCGTTCTCTTTCCCGATTAGACAAAATATATTGCACAACTGCTCGATTGTTAGACAATATTTTTTTTTATAGTAACTTACCTTCTTGTCCGTCGTTTCTCTTCAAGGTATTCGGGATCAATGGTATAATTTCCCAAAGACAAACTATAAATTTGTTAACGTGTGATAATTTAAACTTGATTTCAAAAACTGATAACGAGGTTGTCAAAAAACCTTTCAATCAGGTTCTTGTTGTTGAGTTCAAAACAGGAATAAATTTAAAATAGAATCGTTTGCCGAAAAATAAGTCCACGAGAGAAAATCTCGCTTTTGATGCAGTAACTGACCCCGCTTTGTGAAAAGGCTGTTAAATCGCCTTTCAACAAGTTAACAGCGTCAGTTAAAAAGCGTTACAAAAACTATAGTTCTATGGATTTAACTGTGCGCAACAATTAACGTCCTGTTTTCTCACAATACAACTTGATAGCTGTTAATGAATACACGTTTCAAAAAAAAAATAAATAAAAGATTGCTTGAATTTTTTCGAAGACTTTTCAAAGGTGCACCATATTTGCTTATTTAAAGAACAAACCGCGGAAGATATCTCTACAACCTTGAAAACTAAACCGAAAATGCTAATTAAAATTGGCTTTTTCTCCTCGTACCACTCACGACGTATTGATATTTTTTAAAGAATAAATAGAAATTTCCGTAACAAAGGACAACGAAAAAGGTTGCAGTCGGTTTAATTGTGACAAATCGCTTCCCTCAGTTTAGTGTCTAGCTATACCAATTTTTCAAACGCCACACTTTTTGTCTCTTCTTATTAACCAAAGCTTTTTCATGCTACCACTAAGGTGAATTTCCTTGAAGCGAAACTTGTTTCATCACTTGAGCTACGTTCATTGTAGACGTATAAGATCCTCTGATACTTGATAACACAAACGGAAATTGCTCGCACAATTCTCTTTTTTTTTCATCAAGTGTACGCAAGATCGCAAGAATGCTTTTTTAAGCGTTCTTCAGTTACTTCTCTAGTTTTCTGTTGCTTTGGAGGTTTTATAATTTATTAGGTCACAAAATGTGTGAGACTCTCACAAATAGCGATGGCTCTTAAGCTGAAACGTATTTGGCTGAGTACAGGAAGCACTCGGTTGCAAACTTGGTTGCAAGATGGATGATACCTTAACGAGTTTTTATTTCAGCTCTTGTTGAAACCTTATTCACAGATAGCAATGTCCAGGGATCGACTTAGAATGCACGGTAGCAAGAAGATTGAAATAAACCGCGACTCTTGAAACCCATATTTCACTTAATAAGTTAAAATACGTTAAAGTGTTTATATCAAGAGTAAACTCACCTAAAAAAGCTACTTTCTTAAATCTGTTCTCTTTCCCGATAAGAAAAAATAAATTGCACAACTGCTCGATTGTTAGAGAATATTTTTTCTTAGTAACTAACCTTTTTGTCCGTCGTTTCTCTTCAAGGTATTTGTTATCAATAGTATAATTTCATGAAAACAAGCTATGAAATTTGTTGTGGTGTGATAATTTAAACTGATAACGAGGTCGTCAAAATACCTTCCAATCAAGTTCTTTTTGGTGAGTTGAAAACAGGAATAAATTTAAAATAGACTTGTTTGCCGAAAAATATGTCCACGAGAGGAAACAAAGTGTTAAATTTGTTGACGTGGGATAATTTAAACTGGATTTCAATGGTTTCAATGATTTCTGGTTTTCCTCTCAATCAAACGGATTTAACTGTGCGCAACCGGCAATTAATGTCCTGTTTTTCTTGCAATACAACTTAAGAGCGCCTGTCCGTAAAAATCAAACATATCGCGGCTAACTTTAACGGCTGCCCGCAATGCAAGATAGACTAAGAGCATGTGAAAGCGCCGACATGTTTTGTCATTCTAGCAGCGATCAGATGTAATATTTTCTTGCACTGTAAACCAAGAAATAATTCACAAATGACTTAGCCGTCGAAGAAGATGCCGTCTTGATGAAATGCGCCGAAAGTTGATCAAAGATTTGTATTCGACTAGTGTCATTCGTTTGCGTGGTGTACATCGGACCAACAGCCGGCTCAAACTTATGCGACGAACGACCAGAGAATGGTGCTAAAATGGCCTTTGGACCTGTCTTTTACAACATATTATAAGGTTAGAACATTTCGAAATGTTTTTCTATGTGCTTATTTTAAGCCAATATAAGTCAAGACATGTGCACGGACTGACATGATGTCTGACCCGCAACTTCAAAGTTTACCGCGAAGGGTCAAATATTTGCATGTTTTACGGACTTTGAAAAGCTCTCAATCCGCTTTTGATCATTTGTCAAAAGAAATTTTTATAGGAATCTATAGACCATCCTTCTAACATTCAACCACCAGAAGCTTAATCGATTTGAAGGTTTCGCACATGGTGAAAATTAATTTTATTCACGAAGTACTTTTGCTGCAGTGAATTGTATGCCTTCGAAATTAAATTATTTCATATACACAGAACGACGCAATATTTCCTAAAATCATTCCAACAGATATTTAAAGATTGTAAAAAAAATATATTTGAGTGTTTTAAAAGCGGTGGAATGATTTGTTTTCGCACGCGAGGCTCTCAAACCAGTGTAATAATTTAGTGCCTCAAATGACGATTTTCACGGATTTTCGTTATTTTCATTTTTCTTTGAAATAAAAGGATATTTCACCGAAAAAACTATACAATAAAAAATAAAGAAATGGCTGCTTGGATTTTTTTAAAGTCTTTTCAGAGGTGCAGAATATTTGCTTCTTGTAAGAAAAAACCGCGGTAGATTTATCTACAGCCTTGAAAACTGAATCGAGAATGCTCAATTGGCTTTGTTTCCTCGTACCACTCATGACGCACTGATATTCTTTAAAGCATGAAGAGGATATTCTGCGGCAAAGGACAACGAAAATGCTTGCAGTCCGTTTAATTGTGACAAAGCACCTCCCTCAGTTTAGTGTTAAGCTATACCAATTTTGCAAATGCCACACCTTTTGTCTCTTGTTACCAACCAAACCTTTTTGATGCTGCTACTGAGGTGAGTTTGAGGGAAGCGAGACTTGTTTTATCACTTGTGCAACGTTCATTGTACACGTATAAGATTCTTGGGAAGACGAATGGAAATTGCTTGCGCATTTCTCTTTTTTTCGTCAAATGTACGCAAGATCGCAAGAATGCTTTGCAAAGCGTTCTGACTTGTCTAGTTTTGTGTTGTTTTGGAGGTTTCATAATTTATTAGTCATATTTTGTTGCAGTAAAACAGCATTTAGGTCACAAAATGTATTAGAGTCTCACAGATAGCGATGGCTGTTAAGCCGGAACGTCTTTGGCTGAGTAAAGGAAAAACTAGGTTGCAAACTAGGTTGCAGGATGGATGATAATTTAACGACTTTATTTCAGCCCTTGTTCAAACTTTATTCACAGATAGTAATGTCCAGGGAACGACTTAGAATGCACGCTAGCAAGGAGATTAAAATAAACCGCGACTCTCGATACCAATGTTTTACTAAATAAGTTAAAATACGTTGAAGTGCTTATCTAACTTATATCAAGAGTAAACTCACCTAAAAAAGCTACCTTCTTAAATCCGTTCTCTTTCCCGATTGGACAAAATGAATTGCACAACTGCTCAACTGTTAGAGAATATTTTTTTTATAGCAACTTACCTTCTTGTCCGTTGCTTCTGTTCAATGTACTCGTGATCAATGGTGCAATTTCATGAAAACAATTTTCAATTTGTTAACGTGTGATAATTTAAACTGGATTTCAAAAACTGATAACGTGGTTGTCAAAATACCTGTCAATCAAGTTCTCTTTGTTGAGTTCAAAATAGGAATAAATTTAAAATAGAATAGTTTGCCGAAAAATATGTCCACGAGAGGAAAACTTCCCTTTGATACAGCAAATGACCCCACTTTATGAAAAGGCTGTTAAATCCCCTTAAACAAGTAAACAGCATCAGTTAAAACCGTTGCAAAACCTGAAATTCCGAGGATCCATGGATTGAACTGTGCGCACCGAATGAATTAATGTGCTGTTTTCCTCACAATACAATTTGATAGCTATCAATGAATACACGCTTCAAAAAAAATAAAATAAAAATAAATGGCTGCTTGGATTTTTTGCGAAGTCTTTTTAGAGGTTCAGCATATTTGCGGTAGATTTATCTACAACCTTGAAATCTTAATCGAGAATGCTCATCTGGCTTTTTTCCTCGTACCACTCATGCCGCATTGATGTTCTATAAAGCATGAAGAGGATTTTCTTCTGTAAAGGACAAAGAAAGTGCTTGCAGTCCGTTTAATTGTGACAAAGCACCTCCCTCAGTTTAGTGTTAAGCTATACCAATTTTGCAAACGCCACACTTTTTTAAATCAACGGTATAATTTCACGAAAACAAACTATTCAATTTGTTAACGTGTGATAATTTAAACTGGATTTAAAAAACTGATAACGTGGTTGTCAAAATACCTTTCAATCAAGTTCTCTTTGTTGAGTTCAAAAAAGGAATAAATTTAAAATAGAATAGTTTGCCGAAAATGTCCACGAGAGGAAAACTTCCCTTTGATACAGCAAATGACCCCGCTTTATGAAAAGGCTGCTAAATCCCCTTAAATCCCCGCTACTCCACGCGTCCAGGCCCTCCACGCCATCACATCTCTCCCCCATTTGCGGATAAAGTTCAAGGGTGCATTAGTCTATGTGGTGCAAAATACAACAAAATAAACGAATAAATATTTTTATTCACAGACAAAGTTTTTGTATCTAGTGTCTGTTGTAGACGTTATTTTCCTCCTGGGCCTGTCACGGGCTGCATGTCTTTGCTCACGGTCACTATCATGGTCTGATCGAGGATGGGCTCTGGGCTGCTGGTGTCCATGCTGAGGTTCGCGTATTCTATCCGTTGGCACCGCGTTTTCACCGCGGTCTGTTCCGGGCTGCTCCTAACCTGCTCTATCCATGGTAACAGCGTCCGGCTCAAATGCGTCTTCACTGTCGTAGTCGTCACACTGAACCGATTCTCTACACCCGTTGTTAAGCAGTTTCCAATCCGCGTAGTTCCTGGTACGAATTTTCACATCGTTCTTGGCTGTGATCATGCTTCCCTTGACACCAATAACCACCATTGGGTCCGGGTCATACAGCGGCGTTAAGCTGTGTTTCCGTTCTTGTTTGCACAATACCGTGTCTCCAACTTTGATTTTCATTACAGCTGTGTGTCTTCTCTTATCCGCGTACTGCTTCATTTTCAGTTTCCGTTTTTTGTCGTTGTGGCGGATCACCGTGTCGTCCGGATGTTTAGGTTGTCGCTTGACCTCTGGGAATTTTCCCCGTAGTTCCCTTCCGAACATAAGTTTGTTCGGGCTGACTCCGGTGGTTGCATGTTCAGTTGCTCTGTATGCTCTGACTCCCCTGCCCACTTCATCCCTCACCGGTTTGCCTTCCAATGCAGCGATCCGTGCAGTCTTCTTTATTCTCTGCATAAACCTTTCGACGTCGCCGTTGGCTTCTGCCCACCCTGGTGTGACTTTCCGGTGCTTGAACCCTTCTTCTTGTGAGAATTCTTCAAATTTATGGCTGTTGAAAGGTGGACCGTTATCCGATTTGATCTCCTCTGGTACTCGATATGTGTCAAACACCCTCTTGAACACCGGGATGGTTGCCTTTTCACTAGTGGATCCCACGAATTCGACCACTGGTTATCTGGAATATTGGCAGTAGAATACGAGGGCGAGGTCTCCATTAGCCATAGGCCCGCAAAAATCCACGCTGACCTTATCCCACGGTCCCCCAGGTAGTTCAGTCATCTTCAGTGGCTCGCGATGTGTTTGGGGTGTGTTAGATTGGCAGGCGATGCAAGTGGACACAAACATGTCACATTGGGAGTCCATTCCCGGAAACCATACATGTGCTCTCAGGAGCGGTTTTGTCCGTACAAACCCTTGATGCCCCTCATGCGCTATCTCTACCATCCTCTGTCTAAGTTTTGCCGGTACGACAATCCTATCCCCTCTCAAGACCATCCCGTCTACTATGGTGAGTTCATGGAAAACGTGCCTGTATCCCTGTATGCTTAAAACCTTTGTGTCTATCCAGCCTTGGTTGATACACTTCTTCAATTCAACTAGTACCGGGTCTTCATCAGTAGCTTCCTTCACTTGGTCTCTGGTGACAGCTTTGGGCGTGTTGCACGTCACAACGTAATTTACATAATAGCGTACCTCCTTAGTCGTTCTCATTTCGAACTTGGAACACTCGAGGAGTGACACAGGGTGCCGTGAAGTGTAGTCAGATATGTTTTCCTTTCCCGGGCGGTACTCGACCACAAAGTCATAGTCCATCATACGGTTGACGATCCTTTGGACACGGATCGAGGTCGTGTGGGTGGGTTTGTTGAACACACTTTCCAGAGGTTTGTGGTCTGTCACAATCTTAAAGGGTCTCCCGAACAGGAACAGATGAAATTTCTTGCAACCGAAATCACCGGCCAAAGCTTCTAACTCGATCTGGCTGTACCGTTTCTCCGGGTCTGTGAGGCTCCGGCTAGCAAACTGCGCGACTCGCCAACACTGCTCCCCCGATTTCCTCTGCGTGAGGGTTGCGGCCAGCCCCACAGGGCATCCATCGATGTGGAGCTCGTGTTCCGCCTGGGAATCAAAGTATGCTTGGACCGTATCGCTTCTAAGCATGTCCTTGAGTTCTTCGAATGCTTCAGAGTGTTCTTGCTTCCACTCGAATTTTCCCGTAACTGGTTCACCGAGTTTCGGGCAGCCCTCTGATGCCGGCTGGCTTCCGTGAATCGTGAACTATATCTGACTGTGCAGAGGAATGAGTTAAGTTCCGTGGCATTTCTAGGGCGTTCCGCCGACTTAATGGCTTTCACCTTGCACGGATCTGGCGATACTCTATCTTTCGAGAACATCAAGCCATAGTAAACCACGCGATCTTTGTTAAATTCACATTTCGCTTCGTTGAATGTCACATTCCTTTCGTGACTCTTCTCGAGGAGCGCTTTCAGGTTTGCATCGTGTTCTTTTGTGTCACGCCCATGTACAATGATGTCATCACTAATGTTAAAGACTCCAGAGAGGAGAATTGATCTTTCCGATTAGAGTTGTTCATTTACCCCTCTGAATTTTATACAACACTGCTTTTTTACTGCAATATTGTACAAAAATTAAGCAGTAGACACATGCAGTCATAGACTGCCTTTTATTCCATTCGGTTTCATAATTATTACACGTTTTGCGGGACTTTTAGAAGCTTGTTCTTTGACAAATTCAAGACGATTTTCATTTACACTGAATAATGGGCTACCCTTTTTATCAGTACTTTTCATTTTTTTCATTTGTCATCACTTCAGTTATGCATTTCATTGCATTTTGCTTGTTTATTTTCAATTTGCTATAGCCTTCAGAAATGAGAAGCGTGGTTTGTTCTTCTTTTGGCAGGATTTCCTGCAAAAAAGTAATAATAAATGCCATCAGCATCTAGTAAGGCAAAGCAGTTTATCTGGACTCTCCGAGTTACTAATACCGCACGATATCATAATCTGATCAAACCAATAGACTTCTACCTCTGAACGCACAGCATCATAGGATCTATAAAAGCCCCTAATTGCCGGAAGTAATGTTCCGAGCGTTGATTTGTTTTCCTTTATTTTTGTGTCGTTTCAGTTTATAAAGGTAAAGATTTTAGGTTCGTCTCGAAAACTCTGGCTTAGACTTTTGAAGTTAACTTGGCCGCTCATTCTTGCATGCCCCTAGCTATCAACAGTCACTTTTATGTAAGGATAACCCTTTCTTTCTCCCATTAAGTAACATTGTGACGTGGAAACTTCTCGAGAAACATGAGAGCACTGGAATTTTTAAAACAATTTAACATCCATTGATGAGACATTTAGTGGATATCTTATGGGTTGTGTAGTTTCACCTTGGTTTGGATTTGGGCCTTAAGGCTGACCCGTGTCTTGCTAAAACCGCACGACTTCAACACCTGCACAGATTGCGGACCTCTTGGATTTCGTTCTAAGATCCACATACTTCCAGTATGATGGATTAATTTATGAGCAACAAGAGGGAGCAGCCATGGGTAGCCCAGTATCCGCTGTCATAGCTAACCTCTACATGGAGGATTTTGAAGAACAAGCTTTGACGTCTACGCCTTGTATGCCTAAGATTTGGAAACGCTATGTGGATGACACCTTTACCATCTTGAGTCGAGACAAAGTTGACATTTTCTTGCAACACCTCAATAGTCAACAACCAACGATCCGCTTCACTATGAAAACTAAGACCAACAACACCATACCCTTTCTTGACACGTTGGTAACTAGAGATTCGGATGGCTACCTCTCTACCAGTGTTTGCAGAAAGCCTAGACACACTGACCAATACCTAGCGTATGATTCACATCACCCGCAATCTGTAAAACGCGGCATTGTCAAGTGCCTGTATGATAGATCGAAACACCTCGTAACTAAACCATCAGTTATCTCGCAAGAAAAGAAAAACCTCTCATCAGTTCTTGTTTTTAACGGTTATCCGTTTTCGTTTGTGAAAAACATTACGAAAACAAAGAAACAAACAGCCACAAAAGAACCTGCGTCTGAAATTAAATCTACTGCGGTGCTACCATACGTCAAAGGGTTATCAGAGGCTCTTCGCCGTTGCCTACAACAGCAAGGCATACGGACAGTTTTCAGATCTGACACAACACTTAGATCACACCTAGTGCGACCTAAGGACACTGTCGACCCTGCAAAACAAGACGGAGTAGTCTACAAGATTCCCTGTGAGTGTGGCAAGGTCTATATTGGAGAGACGGGAAGATCTATGCATGAAAGGATTAAGGAACACGATAGAGACATACGGCTTGTTCGAACCCAATCCTCCGCCGTTTCAGAACACAGCAATGCGACGGGCCACTATCCGCTCTGGGATGAGGTTAAGTTTATTGACCGAGACCCACATTGGTACACCCGTAGGGTTAAAGAGGCTATTCACATTAGACTTCACCCTGACAACATCAATAGGGATAATGGAATTGAAATTCCGGAAGCGTGGATGCCCACGATCAAACAACACAGCAGCCGATCGGTACCAAGGCGGACAGCCGAGTGAACAATTTCTAGTCTGAACGACGAGGATCGAAATCCTCCAATCAACAACAGCCTAAGAGAAGATCGAAACGCACCAATCAACACAAACCAAGGTGCCACTTATACTGTCACGCATACAGTCGACACCATCGCCTGATGAAGACCAGCAGTATAGCGGTCGAAACGTCGCGATCCACATCTTTGTGACTCAATCGTGAGACAAACGATTAACTCATCTATCGTTTTAAACCACGATGACAAACACCTTTCGATATAATAATAATAATAATAATAATAATAATAATAATAATAATCCGGCATTAAATGAGACTTTTTTTTAAGAGAGCCGCACATTGAAACTCCAGGGCATTTACAAAATGTTACAAAACTACTTCAATCATGACTGTTAATACTCTTGGTGTTAGAGAAGAATTTCTTGTAGAACAAAAGGTAGTTTAATTTCACCACTTCGTTGACCAGAACTTAAGTCTTTTGGGACAAATCAACTCCATATCTCCAAGAGTATCAAATATTGACAATGAAGCTTTGGGGTGAAGTAGTACATCCGAAGATGTTTCCTTTGAGGTTCGTTTGGGATTTGAGAACATTATATGATGTGGTAATTACGTCATGATTGCGAAACGACGGCCATCTTGGATTTCTGGATTTCCTCTAAACTTTAGCAATAACGACAAATGACTTATAAATAATTAAGGCCCAAATCCAAGGCCTCTTCTTGTGTTGCTTCCTGTTAATAACATTTATAAACAGCTTTAAGGCATCAGGAGAAGACAACTCCACTGCAGACGCACGGAAGGCCAAATGACCAATATTTCTGATTGATATCTTACACATTACCCCTTAACGCCCACAAATATTGACGCGCGGTATTACGAGAACGCTCATGCGCAAGCCTGTAACCGGCACAGTGGCAACCGAAGTAGTTGCAAACTACCTTGGAAAAAGGATTCCAATTTTGAAAGATTTTCAAAGCGCGTAGAATTTACTTAATTCGATGGAAAAGATTTTTCAAAAACTGGGGGTTTGAACAGATTTTACACACGTAAAGAAACCAATTTTTTCAGGTTTCCATCACCTGGAGCACGTAACTCCTGCAGATTCGTGTAACGGCGTTTTCAGAGACCTATTAATTTGCAGATTGAAGCTCCAACAAATTGTCTCATACTTGACTCTTAGTTGCCTGCGTCGCAGACGGACTTTAACCCCCAGTAATAACCGGTTATTACCGGGAGTTATTGTCTTTCTGCGACATGGCTTACGCCTTGCCAGCCTGTCTCAAGCTCTACACAATTCCTATGTGAACCAGAATGAAATTTTTTTGCAGAAGTAGTTTTCCTTCACGTATCTAAAAAAAGATGAAACGCGCCCTATCAAATCTAACCTGACCTGTGAAACTAAAAATATAATCTACATGATCCAATGTAACCGCTGTAATTTACAATACATAGAAGAGACTAAAGGACGCTTAAAAGACCGCTTTAATGAACACCTCCGCACCATAGATAACCCTAACACTAAATCTAAACCCACCACAGCCGCAGAACACTTCCTCACCGCTCCTAACCACACCGCTAACGACATGCAATTAATCCCCATAGAAAAAGTCTACTCTAACCGAGACTCAATCCGTAAGGCCAGGAAAGCCTTTTTAATCTCAAAATGCAGAACACGTTTTCCACATGGCCTTAATATTCGCGAAGAAATGTACTAGCTTTTTTCCTTTTATTATTTTTTTATTTTTTGTTATTATTATTTCATTTGCTTCATATTTTATACTGTCAATCAATTTAGTTTAATGTAGTTCCGCTATTGCGCAAATATTTGTCAGCTATATAAGCGTATGTCTCAATGTAAATTTTCATTATACCTGAAGAAGGCTGGTTTGGCCAGCCGAAATATAGTTACCTTTAAACCGCAATTCTACGTTGTATCGGTCTCTGCTTTTTTTATCATTTTTATTTGTTAGGCCGATCAGATCAACAATTGATCCAACGTATACCAGCAGGATTACCGTCCACGGTTGTTGCTTGGACTTGACTAAAAAAAGGGTACGCATTGCGTACATGTGGGTAGTGCTGTATGCACGCGCTGCGGACCTGTTTGTGGGGTGTTTACATGTGAAAACTCGCCCCGGTGCGAGTTTGATACCGGTATGACCTTTTGATTTCATTCCGTGTTTACATGAATGGACACTTCATTTTGACCGACGTGATTGTGACGCCCAGGTGACGCCATATTGTATTGGATGTCGAAGACTGCGCATGTGCTAACCGTACCAGACTCCCAGGAGAGTGATTTCATGATGGAGCGAACAGCCGTACCGCGTTTATATGACATCGGAGTGAGTTTTCGTACCGGAATGAAAATCTCGCCCCGGTACAGTTACCGGGGTGAACTCGCACCGGTATGGCTCGCTCCGGTATGAGATTTTGTGCTGGTATCATGTAAACGAATACAGAGCCACAAGAGGGAACTGGAGTGAACTTGCACCGGAATGAAAGTCGCGCCGGTATCATGTAAACACCCCCTCACTCACAAACTCACTCACTTACTCACGCACTAAGAGTGAGTAAAATTGAAATTGGAGCCAAGGAGCTGAACCCTCAATAATATTACATGTCTTTCGAAAAGGCAAATTTTGGGTACAAAAACACAATTTTACACCTAACCCTTAAACCCCGCCCCCGCCTCCTACTCCCCGCTATTCTTCTCCTGCTACTGTGCTTCTGTGCGATGTTTTTTTTTTTTTTTGATTTGGCTTTATTAGTATTACTCGTTTTGCGGGAGCTTAAGAAACTTGTGCTTTTACGAAGTCAATACGATTTTCATTCACACTGAATACGTGTTCATTTATAATGCACTTTATTTTTAATCAGCACTTTTCATTTATTAGCATTTGCCATTACTCCAGTTATGCATTACATTTATCTTTGCTTGATTATTTTAAACATGCTGTTGCCGTCACAAATGAGAATCGTGGTTTTCTCTTCTTTTGCGAGGATTTCCTGAAAAAAAAAAAATCGATAACTGCCATCAGCATCACTTTTTGTAAAGCATTTTATCTGGACTTTCCGAGATTACTTAGATGATCAAACCACTGGACTTCTACCTCTGAACGCGCAGAATCATGGAATCTATACCGAGCGTCTTTTTAATGCGAAAGGTTTTCATTTGATGATAAGATTGGAAACGAAATTCGTCTCTTTTTATTCGTGTGTCGCTTCGGTTTAGAAATGTTAAGATTCGTCTCTGGAAACGAGATTTGCCATCCTTCACATGTGGTTATCGGTTCACTTTAGAAACCTTAAGATTTTAAGGTTCGTCTTTAGCTTAAACTTTGTAGGTTACTTCAACCGCTCATTCTTGCCTCTAGCTAACAACAGTCGCTTTTATGTAAGGATAGTCCGTTCTTTTTCCCTTTAAATGGAAGCTTCTCGGAAAACAACTGCAGCGTTTTAATATTGAATCCAATTTCTATACCTCATTCCATCCATTCATAAGATTTTTTGTGTATTAAATAAGGGTTGCATAGTTTCACCTTGGATTCTACTTTAAAAAATTTTCATGATGACGTTGTGCCTGGATTGCTGTTCATAAAGTTTTTTTGTTCAGAATCTTCTTCAGCTGAACTTAGAAGCATTTCAAAATCGAATAGATTTTTAGATATGAGCTGTAAGATATTTAGTGATATATTGCCATTGCAGTCAATCTACTTCACGCGTGACCATTATTTCCGAGAATGAAATGAACATTCGAATTTCTCTTTGTAATGTCCTACATTAGAATGGAATTGAAACGTTTCTCTGGAAATCTTACCGAAAAAGACGCATTAACTGCAAAAATCAAACACAAAAAAAAAAATAAAAAATGAAAAACCAAAAAAAAATTAAACTACTGGGTTACAATAGCTATTTTTGAAATACTTGATGCTCTAATGTAAAGAAAAAATTCAGAACTTCATACCATGAATAAACTAGAGAAATGTATACGAAACTCTGAAATCTCGCCGGCCATGTTCAAAACTGACATGCAATATGCGGTGACGTAGATTTACTGTAATTGCTGTCTTGATTTACAACATTAATTACCACATTAGAACAGCTTTAGACCACGAAACATGAATTTCGTGGTCCTAAGTCCTGTTGCTAACTTCGTTTCGTTGATGGCTACTATCTGAGGCAACTGCATTGGTTCATTTTGGTTTTCAATGTCGCCAACTAAATATAGCTCACCAATTTTAAGCAATAAGATTTTCAAAATTATTAAACAGATCAGGGGGAGAATTGGGAGAATTATACCAAGTGCTTACAAGGAAAGATTTGGAGTGAGTTTTCTTTTTTTATTTCCACCATTAAGCATTCTATCAATCGTGAGATCCTCGCGCGCGGTGTAATTAAGATTATTACGAAGTAAAAACAAACCCTGCTTCTCCTTCCACCGTTAACTTGTCCATCTTTTTGAACGACTTTAAAACACGAAACATTAATTTCTGGGTCTTGAGTCGTGTTGCCTAATTTCGCTTCGCTGATGGCGAGGACATCAGTTTTCGAGACTCTCACAAAAACTCTATAAGTTGGTCAAATTACAGTTAAATTTAGCGGAAAAACTAACGCGGAGAGATTTCGACGTTTCGATGACATCCTGTCATTATTATCAAGAAAATGAAGAAAATTTATACGTATCTTATACGTAAATTGCAGTTAGCTTGTTATTATTTAGAGATGCAATAGCTGAACCGCGCGCAAGGTAACTGGACCTACCATTATTACGAAACTTACGAACTATCCAATCACCAACAGCAATTATCCATGTAGTCCTCACGAGCGTCCTCAGCCTGCAATAATTAGAGTAGATACCTGATTAAGTGCATTCACACAATATACAGGTTGCGTCTTGAGATGTTACCTAAAGTTAAAAAGACTATCCCCCCCCCCCCCTCCCCCCTTCCCCTCCTCCTCCTCCTCTAACAGTCTATAGTTGTAAAAACGAGGGGTGAACAAGAGATCAAGTGACTGGAGAGCATTGAATTCGCCGGCTATGTCAAAGAACAAGGCCTTGCCTCTCTGTGAAACGCTGCTTGTCTTTGTTTGACCGGAATACATTTAAAAGTCGCACGTAAACAGATGTTCTCAATACCTTCAACAACAGGTGAAGTTCTGATAGAGGTAAAGGTAACAGGTAAAGTTCTGATAGAATTATTTGCAGATGATTCATGCCAGGGATGGGGATGGCCAGTGGGAGGTTGAGTAGTAGAAAAGAATAGCTAAGATTTGGGGCCCAAGGTTTGGTAGCCTGCATCGGTAGCGGAATGTTAGGCAGCCGTGAGGGGCTTGGGGAAAGGCTTAGACCGCCCCTTGCTACTCACGGCGGCTCTGCTGTCATAACTTAAAATCAGTTGATTATATATTTAACCACCCGATTCGACTTTTTCACTGAACCAGCAGTCGAACTTTGGATTAAATAAGTCGTTAACCTTTTGTTGTAATTCTATCGCTTTGGACCGTACAAAACTAACTATATAGCGCTAAACGGGAACAATCTCCAACGCCGCTAATTCGAGGGATAGAAATCTTTTACATCAGAGACAAGCTGTTTGCCAGGTTAAATTATCTTTGAAAAATCCGTTATTGAGCCTCCCGAAATTATTTGCCAGCCGTTTCTATGTCAAGAACTGACTAAGGACCGTATTGTAGTCAAGCCTGTAGGCAGGTTTTTTTGCGGGAGGGTGCGATCCAAAGAGGAGAAGGACCAAAGGAGCGCCGGAGGAGCTAGCGTTTAGGGGTGTCCAGGAGCATGCTCCCACGTGAAATTTTGAAAATTAGGTTGTCTGAGACTGCATTTCGTGCGTTTTGAAGGCAGTGTGATATGAAAACAGGCAGCCAAAAGAGAACTTAAAAACGTGGATATTACTCAAACTTTTAAACCTCAAAATTAAATTTTGTTTTTGGCGCAGAGACTACTTTTCGTATGTATTTTACAGTTTTAGAGAATAACGTCACTATTTAAAAAGAACAAAAATACAAATAAAGTTGAAAATCCGTATTATTCACTGGGTTTGCTGCAGCTAACCATGGTGATCAGCGGTGCTGATAATCATGATCTTTCAGTTGTTAGATGAAGATACATTAATATATGACGGTGTATTACACAGCAACGACCGTACGTGTGAACTTCACAGTTTAACACTTGAAACGCACACGTTTGACATCACTTCCAAACATGTTTTGTGCGCCAGTGTGTTCGCAGGTAGATGCAATCGACGGTTTATATATTTTTTGCTTATTTACTTCCTTTTTACTGTACCAACAGTGAATCAGAACAGAACTAGAACTATACTATCTATATTTTTATCAATTCACTTTTTTTTAAATCGTTCGTCAAGAAAAAAGTGGACCTCCGCAGCCTATGGAGGAGGGGGGGGGGGGGGGGGATGATTTAGGCACGAACGGCTCGCTGCAAGCGGTATTCCTCGTCACATATGGATTAGGAAAAGGGTTAGGATTTTCTATAAAGATAAAAAGGTTTGATTATACACTTTGAAGTAAAGGATTAGTTTAGCGATAGACAAGGTCCAAAACTGCGGGAGATCAACCTGACATGGCAGCCTATATGCAAGAACCTCGGAGGATCTGTGGCGATCGAGTTGCATGTCACATGCTTTGGCCTGGTGCTGAAAGGCACGTAGTTACGGTGAGTTATCAGTCAGCCTATTTTAACTTTTTTTTAAAAAAACTTAAATTGAAAGTGGCGTTATTCCAAACTGAACCTAAGCACAGATCAGTGAGGCATCAAGGCGTGGTGAATACTTTACAAATCAGCAAGCATTTGTTTCACTAGTTAGTGTAGGCTCTTGCTGATTATTAAGAGATTGGCTTTGGTGCAATGTAATGTTCAAGGCTTAAGATTAAAATATATGTTGGTACGTACCACAACTCCTGTCGACAGCTCCGCGCTTTCCCTTAATTCTTCAGTATCGCATCCTTCATTACAGCATTCCTCATGCACGCTTTGTGGGAATGTGTATTCCTCATTAACATGTTCTTGAAATTCAGCGCACATGGTTTGCCTTTTGTGCAACAGGAAGTGCTTGGCATCATTGTTGCCCAGTAGGTGGGCCGCTGCGCCTGTTAAGACATACATGATAATTAATGAACTACACATAAGCAGTAAAATTTTTTCCACACTTTTCTGTTCTTTTCTAAGCAGAAAACTTTACTCATATTCTCGGCAACATACTTTCCCACGCAGATCCATTTGATTTTTGATGGAAATAGTTGCGCATTTTCCATGTGTATGGCAAACACACCCTGATTCCTGAAATGTAGTCATTTCTCACCTGATCAGGCTTATTTTCAGCAAAGTAAAAGCTTGACAAGGTTTTTTTTTCGCTGAATCACACTTCTTTCACCATATTTTGTAATCACGTAAACTAGAAAGAGACACCATAAAACCGCTCATCAGCCCACCACATTTACAGAAGCAGGTCTGAAATTGAAAACTATGCTTTAAATTTATTTGATTCAGTGTACTGTCTTACTTTCCATAAAAATTTCTTTGCTAACCTTTTCCCTTCTCCATGGCCCAGCAACTGTCAAATACCGCAAAAATCACCAGAATTAAGATCACCATCTTCAGTTTGGATTCCATCAGTCCTAAAAGAAATATGAAAGGGAGCCTGTAAATAATATTTTGATCAGTTGTGAACAGAGAATAACTTTATAATTCACAAAACAAGCTATTTTAAAATGAGTTTCATAAGCTTATGAAACGAGGTTGTCAAAGGTCCTTTAATAAATGTAAACCTTCATCACTGCTTTCTGGGAACTTTAAAAAGATTAAGTAGGAAAGATAAGACTGAGTCTGAATGTTGGAAAACACAACTGAGTCATAAACCAAACTTGCTAAATGCCTGTTCCGCTGAGTATCAATAAAGTTTTTACTTGTAAATTAATGTTCCCATGATACCCCGCGCGTCTCAATCCATCCTCGTATCCAATCTTCTCACCCCACAAAACACGTAAATAGCGACTGGGTACGCGTCTGACAGAAAATTAAAGAAATTTTGCGCGCGTGCGACCATCGCTTAGAATACTCCTTTTCAGAAATGAACAACTTACGTTGTTGTCTTTTGTCTTTTCGACAAAACTATTCTTTAAAACAACACACTCTGATAGTCGAAAATTATGGTAATGTTCATACAATTTATTGGTGAGCAATGGAATAAAATTGGATGTTTTGTGTGTCAAGATAATGCCAAATCACTGTTTTTAATTTCTACACTTTTCTAAAGGGTTGAGTTAAGGCTATGTGTATTTGATGTTTCGTGACTGTATTTCTGGGAGACTGGGTCTTTATTAATGCTTTCAAATCAGTATTTTAAAGTTTAATAATGCTTTATGATATATCGCATCTAATCTTTTTGGTGAGTTCAAAGTAGGAATAAATTTAAAATTGAATCGTTTGCCGAAAAATATGTCCACGAGAGGAAAACTTCCCTTCGATGTGACAAATGACCCCGCTTTGTGAAAAGGCTGTTAAATCCAATTAAACAAGTTAACAGCATCAGTTTTAAAAGCGGTGGAAAAACTATAATTCCATGGATTTAACTGTGCGCAATAATTAATGTCCGGTTTTCCTCACAATACAACTTGATAGCTATCAATGGATACACCTTTAAAAAAAATAAAATAAATGGTTTCTTGGATTTTTTTTGAAGTGTTCTCATAGGTGCAGCATATCTGCTTATTTAGAGAAGAAACTGCGGTAGATATCTCTACAACCTTGAAACCTAAACCGCGAGAATGCTCAATTGGCTTTTCCTCCTCGTACCACTCATGACGCATTGATATTCTTTCAAGCATAAAGGGGATTTTTTGCAGCAAAGGACAACGAAAGTGCTTACAGTCGGTTTAATCATGACAAATCGCCTCCCTCAGTTTAGTGTTAAGCTATACCAATTTTTCAAACGGCAAACTTTTTGTCTCTTGTTAACAACCAAAGCTCTTTGATGCTACCACCGAGGTCAGGAGTTTCCAAGAAGCGAAACTTGTTATATCACTTGTGCTGCATTTATTCTAGATACCCCAATATCTGATAAGACGAATGGAAATTTCTTCCGCAATTCTTTTCTTTTTTTCATCAAATGTAGGCAAGATCGCAAGAATGCTTTGTTAAGCGTTCTTACTTCTCTAGTTTTGTGTTGCCTTGGAGGTTTCATAGTTTATTAGTCAAATTTTATCGCAGTAAAACAGCATTTAAGTCACAAAATGTGTGAGACGCTCACAGATAGCGATTGCTCTTAAGCTCGAACGTCGTTGGCTGAGTAAAGGAAGCCCTCGGTTGCAAAGTAGGTCGCAAGATGGATGATAATTTAACGAGTTTTTATTTCAGCCCTTATTCAAACTTTCCTCCCAGATAGTAATGTCCAAGGAACGACTTAAAACGCACGCTAGCAATGAGAAATAAATACAACGCGACTCTTGAAACCCATGTTTCACTTAATAAGTTAAAGTACGTTGAAGTGCTTATCTAACTTGCATCAAAAAAATACTCACGTGAAAAAGACTACCTTCTTTAATCCGTTCTCTTTCCGGATTAGACAAAATAAATTGCAATACTGCTCGATTGTTAGACAGTATTTCTTCGTAGTAACTTACCTTCTTGTCCATCATTTCTCTTCAAGGTATTCGTGATCAATGGTATAATTTCATGAAAACAAACTATTAAATTTGTTAACAAAATGTTAATTTGAACTGGATTTCAAAAACTGATAACGAGGTTGTCAAAATACCTTTCAATCAAGTTCTTTTGGTGAGTTTAAAATAGGAATAATTTTAAAATAGAATAGTTTGGCGAAAAATATGTCCACGAGGGGACCTCGCTTTGTGAAAAGGCTGTTAAATCCCTTTAAACAATTAAACAGTATCAGTTAAAAACGACTTGCAAGACCTATAATTCCATAGATTAAACACTGCGCAGCGATTAATATCCTGTTTTCCTCACAATAAAACTTAATAGCTATCTTTAAATACACGTTTCAAAAAAATAAATAAATAAATAAATAAATGGTTGCTTTTTTTTTTTTTCGAAGTCTTCTCATAGGTGCAGCATATTTGCTTATTTACAGAAGAAACCGCGGTAGATATCTCTACAACCTTAAAAACTAAACCGAGAATGCTCAATTGGTTTTTCCTCCTCGCACCACTTATGACGCATTGATATTCTGTAAAGTATGAAGAGGATTTTCTACAGCAAAGGACAACGATAGTGCTTGCAGTCGGTTTGATTGTGAACACTCGCTTCTCTCAGTTCAGTGTCTACCTGTACCAATTTTTCAAACGCCACGCTTTTTGTCTCTTGCTACCAACCAAAGCTTTATGATGCTACCACTGAAGTGAGTTTCCGAAAAGCGCAACTTGTTTCATGACTTGTGCTACGTTCGTTGTACACATATAAGATCCCCTGATACTTGATAACACAAATGGAAATTGCTCGCGCAATTCTCTTTTTTTCATCAAATGTATGCAAGATCGCAAGAATGCTTTGCTAGAATTCTTGCTTTTCTAGTTTTGTTTTGTTTTGGAGGTTTTATAATTTATTAGACATATTTTCACCCACTAAAACAGCATTTAGGTCACAAAATGTGTGAGAGTCTCACAGATAGCGATAGCTCTTAAGCTGGAACGTATTTGGCTGAGTAAAGGAAGCACTCTGTTGCAAACTTGGGTACAAGATGGATGATACCTTAACGAGTTTTTATTTCAGCACTTGTTCAAACCTTATTCAGAGATAGTAATGTCCAGGGAACGACTTAGAATGCACGTTAGCAAGGAGATTCAAGTAAACCGCGACTCGCGAAACCCGTGTTTCAATAAATAAGTTAAAATACGTTGAAGTGCTTACCTAACTTATATCAAAAGTAAACTCACCGATCACGTGAAAAGAATACTTTCTTAATTCCATTCTTTTTCCCGATAAGACAAAAAAAAGCACAACTGCTCGCTTGTTAGAGAATAGCAACTTACCTTCTCGTCCGTCGTTTCTCTTCAAGGTATTTGTGATCAATGGTATAATTTCATGATAACAAACTATTAAATTTGTTAACGTGTGATAATTTGAACTGGATTTCAAAAACTGATAACGAGGTTGTCAAAATACCTTTCAATCAAGTTCTTTTTGGTGAGTTCAAAATAGGAATAAATTTAAAATAGAATTGTTTCTCGAAAAATATGTCCACGAAAGACGAACTTCCTTCGATGCAGCAAATCACCCAGCTATGTGAAAAGGCTGTTAAATCCTCTTAAACAATAAACGGTATCGGCTAAAAACGTGGCATAAACTATAATTCCATGCATGGATGTAACTGTGCGCAACAATTAATGTCCTGTTTTCCTCACAATACAACTTGATAGCTATCAATGAATACATGCTACAACAAAAAAAAAATAATAATAAAAAAAAATTTAAAATAATAAAAAAAAATTGCTGCTTGGATTTTCTTTGAAGTCGTTTCAGAGGTGCAGAATATTTGTCTCTTTTAAGAACAAGCCGCGGTATAATTATCTACAACCTTTAAAACTAAATGGAGAATGCTCAATTGGCTTTGTTTCCTCGAACCAATTACGCATTGATACTTTTTAAAGCATGAAGGGGATTTTTTTCTGCAAAGGACAAGGAAAGTGTTTGCAGTCGGTTTAATTGTGACAAAGCACCTCCCTCAGTTTAGTGTTAAGCTATACCAAGTTTGCAAATGCCACACTTTTTGTCTCTTGTTAACAACCAAAGCTTTTTGATACTGCCACTGAGGTGAGTTTTTATGGGAAACCGAACCTTTCTTTATCACTTGACTGTGCATCTTTCATTGTACACGCACAAGATTCTTGATAAGACGAATGAAAATTGCTCGCGCAATTCTCTTTTTTTCATCAAATGTACGCAAGATCGCAAGAATCTTTTGTTAAGCATTCTTCCTTCTCTAGTTTTGTGTTGCTTTGGAGGTTTCATAATTTATTAGTCACATTTTGTTGCAGTAAAACAGCCTTTAGGTCACGAAATGAATGAGACTCTCACAGATAGGTATGGTTTTTGAGCTGGAACGTATTTGGCTGAGTAAAGGAAGCACTCTGAGGCAAACTTGATTACAAGATGGATGATACCTTAACGAGTTTTTATTTCAGAACTTGTTCAAACCTTATTCACAGATAGTTATGTCCAGGGAACGACTTAGAATGCACGCTAGCAAGGAAATTGAAATAAACCGCGACTCTCAAAACCCATCTTTCACTAAATAAGTTAAAATACGTTAAAGTGCTTGCCCAACTGATATCAAAAGTAAACTCACGTGAAAAAGACTTCCTTCTAAAGTCCGTTCTCTTTCCCGATTAGACAAAATATATTGCACAACTGGTAGATTGTCAGGGAATATTTTCTTTATAGTGACTTACCTTCTTGTCCGTCGTTTCTCTTCAAGGTATTCGCGATCAATGGTATAATTTCACGAAAACAAACTATATTTTTGTTAACGTGTGATAATTTAAACTGGATTTCAGAAACTGATAGCGAAGCGTTGTCAAAAAACCTGTCAATCAGGATCTTTTTATTGAGTTCAAAACAGGAATTAATTTGAAATAGAATACTTTGCCGAAAAATAGATCTACAAGAGGAAAACTTGCCCTTTAATACAGCAAATCACCCCGCTTTCTGAAAAAGCTGCTAGATCACCTTAAAGAAGTAAACAGCATCAGCTAAAAACGTTGTAAAAACTATAATCCAATGGATTTAACTGTGCGCAACAATTAATGTCCTATTTCCCTTGCAATACAACGTGATAGCTACCAATGAATACACGTTTCAAAAAAAGTAAATGGTTGCTCGGATTTTTTCTTAGTCTCTTCAGAGGTGAGGCATATTTGCTTATTTAAAGAAAAAACCGCGATAGATATCTCTACACCTTGAAAGCTAAACCGAAAATGCTAAATTGGCTTTTACTTCTCGTACCACTCACGACGCATTGATATTTTTTAAAGAATAAAACGGATTTTCCGCAACAAAGGACAATAAAAGTGCTTGCAGTCGGTTTAATGGTGATAAATCGCTTCTCTCAGTTTAGTGTCTAGCTCTACCAATTTTTCAAACGCCACACCTTTTGTCTCTTGTTACCAATCAAAGCTTTTTGATCCTACCCCTGAGGTGAGTTTCCGAGAAGCGAAACTTGTTTTATCACTTGAGCTACGTTCATTGTACACCTGTAAGATCCTCTGATACTTGATAACACAAATGGAAATTACTCGCGCAATTCTCTTTTTTTCATCAAATGTACGCAAGATCGCAAGAATGCTTTGTTAAGCGTTCTTATTTCTCTAGCTTTATGCTTCTTTGGAGGTTTCATAAGTTATTAGTCATATTTTGTTGCAGTAAAACAGCCTTTAGGTCACAAAATGAATGAGACTCTCACAGATAGCGATGGTTTTTAAGCTGGAACGTATTTGGCTGATGAGTAAAGGAAGCACTCTGTTGCAAACTTGGTTGCAAGATGGATGATACCTTAACGAGTGTTTGTTTCAGCCCTTGTTCAAACCTTATTCACAGATAGTTATGTCCAGGGAACGACTTAGAACGCACGTTAGCAAGGAGATTGAAATGAACCGCGACTCGCGAAACCCATGTTTCACTTAATAAGTTAAAATACGTTGAAGTGCTTATCTAACCTGTATCAAAAGCAAACTCACGTGAAAAAGACTACTTTCTTAAATCTGTTCTCTTTCCCGATTAGAGAAAATAAATTTTACAACCGCTCGATTGTTAGAAAATATTTTTTGTTATAGTTACTTACCTTATTGTCCGCTGTTTCTCTTCAAAGATTTCGTGATCAATGGTATCATTTCAGAAAAACAAACTATTAAATCTATTGACGTATGATAATTTAAACTGGACTGATTTCGAAAACTGATAGCGAGTTGTCA
This sequence comes from Pavona decussata, assembly GCF_977016875.1. Classification (NCBI taxonomy): domain Eukaryota; kingdom Metazoa; phylum Cnidaria; class Anthozoa; order Scleractinia; family Agariciidae; genus Pavona; species Pavona decussata. The sequence continues at coordinate 317,798 of NW_028145751.1, forward strand.
AAATATATACCTTTCAATCAAGTTCCTTTTGTTGAGTTTGAAACACGATGAAATTTAAAATAGAATATTTTGTTGAAAGATATGTCCACGAGAGGAAAACTTTGCTTTGATACAGCAAATCAGCCCGCTTTCTGAAAATGCTGCTAAATCCCCTTAACAAGTTAACAGCATAATCCAATGCATACATTTAACTGTGCGCAACAATTAATGTCCTGTTTTCCTCACAATACAACTTGATAGCTATCAATGAATAAACGCTCCAAAAAAAAAATAAAATAAAAAAATAATTAAAAAGAAAAAAAGTAGAGAAATGGCTGCTTAGATTGTTTTAAAGTCTTTTCAGATGGGCAGAATATTTGCTTCTTTTAACAAGAAACCGCGGTAGATTTATCTACAACCTTGAAAACTGAATCGAGAATGCTCAATTGGCTTTGTTTCCTCGTACCACTTATTACGCATTGGTATTCTTTAAAGCATGAAGAGGATTTTCTTCTGGAAAAAGGACAACGAAATTGCCTTCAGTCCGTTTAATTGTGACAAAGCACCTCCGGCCGTCAGTTTAGTGTCTAGCTATACCAATTTTGCAAACGCCACACTTTTCGTCTCTTGTTACCAACCAAAGCTTTTTGATACTGCCACTGAATGAATTTTCCGAGAAGCAAAACTTGTTTTATCACTTGTGCAACGTTCATTGTACACGAATAAGATTCTTGATAAAGCGAATGAAAATTGTTCGCGTAATTCTCTTTTTTTTTTTTTCATCAAATGAACGCAAGATCGCAAGAATGCTTTGTTAAGCATTCTTACTTCTCTAGCTTTATGCTTCTTTGGAGGGTTCATAATTTATTAGTCATATTTTGTCCCAGTAAAACAGCCTTTAGGTCACAAAATGATTGAGACTCTCACAGATAGCGATGGCTCTTAACCTGGAACGTATTTGGCTGAGTAAAGTAAGCACTCGGTTGCAAATTAGGTTGCAAGATGAATGATACCTTAAAGAGTTTTTATTTCAGATCTTGTTCAAACCTTATTATAAGGTAGTTATTTCCAGGGAACGACTTATAATGCACGCTAGCAAGGAGATTGAAATAAACCGCGACTCCCGAAACCCACGTTTCACTTAATAAGTTAAAATACGTTTAAGTGCTTATCTAACTTGTATCAAAAGTTTACTCACGTGAAAAAGACACCTTCTTAAATCCGTTCTCTTTCCCGATTAGACAAAATATATTGCACAACTGCTCGATTGTTAGGGAATATTTTCCTCATAGTGACTTACCTTCTTGTCCGTCGTTTCTCTTCAAGGTATTCACGATCAATGGTATAATTTCACGAAAACAAACTATAAATCTGTTAACGTGTGATAATTTAAACTGGATTTCAGAAACTGATAACGAAGCGTTGCCAAAAAACCTGTCAATCAGGATCTTTTTATTGAGTTCAAAACAGGAATTAATTTGAAATAGAATACTTTGCCGAAAAAATAGGTCTACGAGAGGAAAACTTGCCCTTTAATACAGCAAATCACCCCGCTTTCTGAAAAAGCTGCTAGATCACCTTAAAGAAGTAAACAGCATCAGCTAAAAACGTTGTAAAAACTATAATCCAATGGATTTAACTGTGCGCAACAATTAATGTCCTATTTCCCTTGCAATACAACGTGATAGCTACCAATGAATACACGTTTCAAAAAAAGTAAATGGTTGCTCGGATTTTTTCTTAGTCTCTTCAGAGGTGAGGCATATTTGCTTATTTAAAGAAAAAACCGCGATAGATATCTCTACACCTTGAAAGCTAAACCGAAAATGCTAAATTGGCTTTTACTTCTCGTACCACTCACGACGCATTGATATTTTTTAAAGAATAAAACGGATTTTCCGCAACAAAGGACAATAAAAGTGCTTGCAGTCGGTTTAATGGTGATAAATCGCTTCTCTCAGTTTAGTGTCTAGCTCTACCAATTTTTCAAACGCCACACCTTTTGTCTCTTGTTACCAATCAAAGCTTTTTGATCCTACCCCTGAGGTGAGTTTCCGAGAAGCGAAACTTGTTTTATTACTTGAGCTACGTTCATTGTACACCTTTAAGGTCTTCTGATACTTGATAACACAAATGGAAATTGCTTGCGCAATTCTCTTTTTTTCATCAAATGTACGCAAGATCGCAAGACTGCTTTGCTAAGCGTTCTGGATTCTTTAGTTTTGTGTCGTTTTGGAGGTTTCATAATTTATTAGTCATATTTTGTCGCAGTAAAACAGCATTTAGGTCTCACAATGTTTGAGACTCTCACAGATAGGACTGGCTCTTAACCTGGAACGTCTTTGGGTGAGTAAAGGAAGCACTCGGCTGCCAAGTAGGTTGTAAGATGGATCATAACTTAACGAGTTTTTATTTCAGCCTTTGTTCATAACTTTTCCACAGATGGTAATGTTTAGGGAACGGCTTAGAATGCACGCTAGCAAGGAGATTCAAATACACCGCGACCCTCAAAACCCGTGTTTCAATTAACTCAAAATACGTTGAAGTGCTTACCTAACTGGTATCAAAAGTGAACTCACGTGAGAAAGACTACCTTCTTAAATCCGTTCTCTTTCCCGATTAGACAAAATAAATTGCACAACTGCTTCATTGTTAGACAATATTTTTTCGTAGTAACTTACCCTCTTGTCCGTCGTTTCTCTTCAATGTTTTCGTGATCAATGGTATAATTTCACGAAAACAAACGTGTGATAATTTAAACTGGATTTCAAAAACTGATAACGAGGTTGTCAAAATGTCTTTCAATCAAGTTCTTTTTGGTGACTTCAAAGTAGGAATATATTTAAAATAGCATAGTTTGCCGAAAAATATGTCCACGAGAGGAAAACTTCCCTTCGATGCAGCAAGTGACCACGCTTTGTGAAAAGGCTGTTAAATCCTCATAAAATTAAACAAGTTAACAGCATTAGTTAGAAATATAGAAACGTTGCAAAACTATAATTGCATGGATTTAACTGTGCGCAACAATTTATGTCCTGTTTTCCTCACAATACAACTTGATAACTATCAGTGAATACACGTTTCAAGAAAAATAAATGATTGCTTTGATTTTATTTCGAAGTCTTCTTATGAGGCGCAGCATATTTGCTTATTTAGAGAACTAACCGCGGTAGATATCTCTACAACCTTGAAAACTAAACCGAGAATGCTCGGTTGGCTTTTTGTTCTCGTACCACGCATGGCGCATTGATATTCTTTAAAGAAGGGGATTTTCTGCATCACGCAGGTTGTGTTTACCATTTACATTGAAGTCTGGGGAAGTATGTTGTCAAGAAAATGAGTAAAGTGAGCTTTCTGGTTAGAAAACAACAGAAAAGCGTGGGGAAAAGCTCTTTGTTTAGTTCATTAATTAAGATGCATGTCTAAACAGGCGCAGGCGGACCACCTTTTGGGCAACGAGCATGCCGACGGCACGTATCAACATACATATTAATATATAGTTCATCCTCTCTTGTATATAGCCTTGAACATTACAATGTACGACTCAGCCAACCTACTCACAATCTGTGAAAGCCTATACAAGCCAAGTTTTCACCACGCTTTAATGCCTCACTTTCAATAATCCGGCAGCCTAATAGGCTGACTGATAACCGCAAGTATAAACCACGCGCTTTTCAGCACCAAGCCAAAGAACGTGACAGGCAACTCGATCGCTACAGACCCTCCAAGGTTCTTCCATATAGTCTCTCATGTCAGGTTGATCTCCCCCAAGTTAGGAACTCGTCTATCGCTAAACTAATTCCCTCACTTGAAGAATATAATCAAACCTTTATCTCTTTATACAAAAGCCTAACTCTTTTCCCAACGCATATACTACACTAGTCCTCCATGCCTAAAATACACTGCCACGACTCTCATTTATTTGTGACGGCTACAGTACGTACAGTACGTACGTTTAGGCCATCCCAATAAAATGTTTCGTTTCTCATCGCCCGACCGACCCATTTTTTTTCGAAAAAAGAAAAAAAAATTCCAGATTCACTAGTCAAAGAAGCAAATATTTAATTTACAAGCAGACAATCTTGTTTTATTAAAGAGGGGGGTGAATAGGGGCAGGTAAATCCGCTGATCCGCTAAAATCCGTCGATCCGCTCAAAAAATCAACTTAATCGGAATCCGCAAATTGTTCGCCGCGTTAGATGATACGCGAGATACAAAGTGACTTCAGTTGGTGGAGTTGCCTTGCGTGATATTGTGTTTTAGCGTTGAGGATGACTATCAAGGAAATATTTATTTAACCAACGTCTGTATCGAAACAAAATCTTGCAGATACGAGAAAAAAGAGCAAACTTGAACTTCCTAACAACCAAAATCCAAAATCCGGGCCCCAAAACTGGATAAAACCGCGATCCGCTGTGATCATAGGATCCGCAGATCCGTTAAAATTTCGCTCTGAATCCAGAATCCGGGCTAAAATATTTACCAAATCCGCCGATCCGTAGACCTATTCACCCCCCTCATTAAACAACAATTGGTATGATGTGATGTCCTTGTCTTTAATTAACATCGATACCACGAATAACGAACGAAAAGACCTAACATTGTAACCAGGCTTTCTAACTTAGCAGCCTGGCCTTCTCTAGAACCCAGACCCCTTCAAGCGTTCATTCTCTGTTTTTTTTTTTGGCCCGACTGACCGACCCACCATCACAAGAGACGGGACGATGCGAAACGAAACATTTTGTTGGGATGGCCTTAAAATAAACAAGCAAAGACAAATGTAATGCGTAACTGAAGTAATGACAATCACCTAATCAAATCAGTTGATAAAGCATTTGGTTTCAATCTCCCATCAATGCAGCCCAGGGGGGGGGGGGGGGTACTTCCTTATTAGAGGCTAATGGGGATGTGCCGCTGGATGGGGTCGCATTTTTACGACTGGATTGACTAGAAGAGGGTCGCACATTTTCGGATTTTTGGGGTAAGAAAAATTCTCTTAAGTAGGGATTCAAAATGGTCTCGGTTAAAAAGTTCAGAAAGTTGTTGTTTATTAAATGTAACAATCACCCCGCATTACTTTCCGTTCTTGAAAGTAGATGCATTTATAGAAAGTGACTTAGCTGGGATCGCGAAAACTACATTTTCCAAAAAGCGACTAAGATGGGGTCTATAACTGGCCACAAAATAGACTATAATGAGGTAGGGGCTCTGAGAGGCCAGCGGCACATACCCAGCAAAACTGAACCCAAGTACCCCCCCCCCCCCCCGGATAATAACCCCCTAATTCTGAACTATATAATAATGTTACGTTAGCATAGATTGTTAATATAAAGTTCAACAAGACTGTGTCCCCCAATCCACCCTCAACAGTTTCACATTAATCCCATTTTAAAATACGTTTAAAACAGTTTATTTACTCACATCAAATTTCAAAAAGGTATTTATTAATTTTCATTATCAACATACATACATTCATGTAATCTGGAATAAACTGCACCATCCATATTTTCCAGCACAGCCATGAAATGAATATTTCTGTTTTGCCCTCTTTGGCTTGTGGTTGCCTTTAATCACCTTAAATCCTCTATTAAGCCCCTGAGGGGCTTATTTTTGTCAAGCCGTTTGAGGGGGGAGGGGTTAATAGAGTGGGAGGCTTATAATGCTGCCCTCTAGCCCCCCTCCCCCCCAAATTAAATTTTAATTTGGCAAAATGCAGTACAATACCTATCAAAATAGGAGGAAACAGACTAGAGTTATGGTAAAATAAAAGTAGTGCACATGTTGAATTTTGAGTGAAGGCAATTTGCCACATTTCCAAAGTTCAAGAACAATTATTACTAGGTGGGCCAGTGTTCCAAATTTCAGCGTGGGAATGAACCCTACTTTATTAAGTGCATGGTGTTACATTCAGGGATTAATTACCATAATACCATCTGTCTTTTATTAATTTGACTATGATGGAGGGGGAGGGGGGTGCAGAGCAGGGGGCTTAAAAGAGAGAAGGGGGGGGGGGGGGCTTTATGGAGGATTTACCGTAATTATTTACTGGGTAATAAAGTTTTCATCTGATTGCTCTAGGGAATACAGGATTCCACAAAATTAAGGCAGTTTCTAATAATTATCAATGGTGCTTCTTAATCTTACTTTGTTTGGAAATGTAGACAAGTGTGACAGGAGAAGAAAGCAACTCTTTTCCTTTTACTACTAATAATTAAATACTATAAATTGATAAATATCTTCCATACGAAAAACACATGTATTGACTTTTAACACATTTGTACAACTCCATTAAACTGAACCATTAAATACCAACTGTATAATTGGTTATTAATTTAAATTGCTATAGGGGATCAACATTCTGATTTAACTACGAGTGCGAGTTTTCAAAGCTAGCTTACTTGGTTAAGATAACTGCATGCTTGTCACCCCAATGTTGTTGCTAGGGTCCCCTTATCTGCGAGTACAGTTTGTGTAAACAACGGGAAGGAGCTAAGGTTCTAGTGATGCGACTGATTTGAAATTTGAAAGTCGCATTCATACTAGTCTTCTTCGCACCTGTCATTTGAGCTTGTCACACAACGTGCTTCCTTGCATGACGAGCCCAAATGACAGCTGCATAGACTACAAGTCATACTCTGTCTCATACACTGATCTGAAGGTTCCTGTTAACCGTAAGAGAACACTACTCATCCCTGCACTCAGCTGAACCATCAGAAGCACCCAATGGTTCAATCCTGAGGGGGGGGGGGGTACTCCCAAAATGTTTAGCTGAGGGTGTGCCGCTCAGGGACTCTGAAAACCTTGACCTATACTAGACCATGTTCACCTTTATTTTGCAGCCCTATTCTAGAGTAAACACCGAAAATCCCTACCCTATCTTAGACCTATTTCCGATTTTTCAATGTCATTTACCGGGAAACTTTCTCAGACTAAATTCTTCAAGTAACTGATTAGTTTCGCAGAAAAATGATACCCTATTCTAGGCCAAAACTCTCTGTTTTCTATACCCTATTCGAGAGTAAACTTGCTGAAAACCATACCCTTCGCAGTGGCACATACCTATATAGCTCATATATGGGAGTACCCCCTCCCCACCCCGGGGGGTTTAATTCGGTGGATATCTGTTCGGCAGGGCTTAACCAACTGGAAAAGTCAGATTTAGTTGTAAAGAATTAAAATCTAAAGTTTTCTTTGGAAAAAAGGTGAGCTCACAATTTTGCAACAATAGAAAAATCCATTCCTTTTTATTTTTAAAGGGGCAAATACATGTCGTTAAAAATTATGCGAAAAAGGTCAGCTGGCATTTTCGTAAAACCAACAACAGCTAGGAAATTCGGAGAATAAAATTCCATTTCCTAAAATTTTCTGCAACTTAAATTTTAATTACAGTCAACCCAGGTCACGCGTGAACAGTATTTCCAAGAATGAAATGAACATTTGAATTTCTCTTTGTAATGTCCGACGTGTGAATGGCATGTTGGATATTTCTCTGGAAATCGTTCTGAAAAAGACGCATTAACTGAAAAAAAAGATTCAAAATACTTGGGAAACAATTGTTATTCTTGAAATATTCAATTTTGCAAAGTAAAGAAAAATTTATAACTTTATACCGTCAATAAGCTAGGGAAATTTATACTGGAACTCTGAAATCTCGTTGGCCAATTTCAAAACTGACATGTAAATTTCAAAACTCCGTTCAAATTTCAAAAATATCGTTCACACGTGACCTGGGTTGACTGTAAGCATCTGAACAGATTTGTATTTAAACTTACACATTTATGCCTTCGACCCCTTAAGCTCTAACAGTGATCAGCATCAAATTTCTCCTTGTGATATCAATGCTTATTCAACCCCTGAGGTCATGAGAATTACGGATATGATCACCCAAGGTGAATTTTCTTGATATTTCACATAACTTCTTCCCAGCACTTTTATACGAAAAGTATGGGGACAAGATAGGAGAATTTGTTCTTTGATATTTGGGGTTAAAGGGTTAAAAGGCAACACAAAAGACAACACTTTTAGTATTTTGCTGATCATTGGGTGCCCCTGGCTGAACCATCAAGGAGGACCACGTTGTGCTGAAAAAGCTCTGCTCATGGCATGTAGAGCTGTGTGGCAAGATCAAGTTTGATTATAAGTGAGTTTTGCTTTGCTTTTTAACAACCCCAGGAAATAGATCAGCTTTGCAAATAATATTCAATTGTCTGTAAAAAAATACATGTATTTTCTGCTTATCTCTGAAATCACCAGTTCCAGTTGCTTTAAAATTGTGTACACTGTAGCTCCAAAAAAAAAAAAAAAAAAAAAAAAAAAATCTCCACTTAAGGGATTAGAAATTCAAGTGGGGTGGGGTGATCCTCAAACCCCAAACATTTAATGAAAAGTATGAAGCTATAAAATTTAAATTTTTAGAATTGGAGGGGGTGGGGGGGGGGGGGAGGTAGAGATATTCTCTGAAACTGGAAGTTGTTTCCAAATGTCACCAAATGGAAAATCAAGCCAACTTCAAAAACACTCATTGCTAATTGCCACTGACATTAGCAAGACCGTTTTGCTTTCTCTGTTTACAAAAATTACAGTTATAACAGTTGCTGTGATTTCAAAATTTAGGGCCACTTGGTTAGATTAAAAACAATTAACATTGAAAAGTTCCAGAAAATATCCATGCCCCTCCCCCCAGACATGGAAGGGATATTTTCTAAGGCCCCTAACTCCCTGCAAATTTGAATTTAGATTAAGAATTCCTTTACATTTTTTTGTTTCTTCATCTCTGAATTATCTTCATTCCAACAAACGTTAATTCTAGGCAAAGTAATTCTCAGATAAGTCTCATCATCCCAATAGAGTCCTAAAGTGTGATATCACAAATATTTGAATGTTTGAAATTATGGGATTTGTAAGTACACTTGGAAAGAGCACAATGAAAAATGCCTACTTGCCAAAAATCAGCATCTTATTGCTATTTGGGGGTGAGATATTAGCTCTGTTATGCTCCAACGACTCCATACAAATCCTTCTAATTTTGTCTCAGTTCCTCACGTAAGAAATGAGACAAAATTAGAAGGATTTGTATGGAGTCATCACGGCATAACAGAGCTAATATCTCGCCCCCAAATCGCAATAAGATGCTGAGTTTTGGCAAGTAGGCATTTTTCATCATGCTCTTTCTGAGTATACTTACAAATCCCATAATTTCATAGATTTAGTTTTTATGATGTCATCACTTTAGGACTCTATTATCATTAATTCTGTGGGTCTTGGTAAAGCGTACTCACACAGTGCATCAAATAGCTCACCCAGTATATACACAGTGTTGACATGCTGGGCTATACTGGTGGCTTGCCACAGGTACCATTTCATTTTTGTCCTTCTTAGATACATGTATGGTTCATCACAATCACAAATGCATTGTTTCTGCGGACTGATGAACTTAACATCGAATGCGACATGAGCTGTCAGGTGAAAATCGTGAGGCTGTCCATTGGCCCATGGTAGATTAATGCTGGCCTATGAGACTGACAACATTGCAAAATGCCCCAAATGCCCCTTTAGGGGTGGTGCGATGGAGGGGGGGGGGGAAGGGGGTGAGGAGAATGGGGCTGCAAGAATTGACTGTTGTATGATTGGTAAATTAGAATTGTTTAAGAGGGGAGAATAAAAGATACCTGATCAAATGTGCCGGAAGTGGCAACTGAGGAATTTCACGTGCAGGAACGTGGTTAATTACGACCAATCTGCAAATGTGTTGAAGATTTAAAATCAAAGGCAACTGCCAAACTCTAACACGCCCATCCTTATAACCAGCGGCAACCTGCTGGCATGTGCGTGTAAAGGCCAGACAGGAAACTTCAGTGTTCTGGTACCAAGTTCTTAATCCATCTGGTTGAAGGTGCGCATTGAGTACAAAAAGGACTTGCAAGCTCTCTGAATTCAAGGCCAAAACTTTGGAATCTGATGTGCCAACAGCTAACATTGTACCATCAGGTGAGAAGGTAGCAGATCGGATCTTCTGCCAAGGCGTTTGCAGCGCATATGCGAACTGAATGCAAGTAAGGCCAGGTTCGTCAGCAGCTAGAGACCATGTCTGTATGGTGCCATCTTCAAGGCACGAAGTTAAGTACTTGTGACCATACCGAGGGTCAAACAAATACCAGCATTGCATGTGCGAGTTAAGTGACCGTCGACTCGGGTGACGAAATGGAAGACACAAACACGTGGAGGAGTTCGATGTGTCCAAGTCCAGGCTACTGTGAATATGAAAGTCTTGAGTGTCAAAAACGACTAGTTGTCCAGAGGTACAAGACACAGCTAAGAACAAGCCATCGGGAGAAAATACACAAGACCGCGCATTCCCGCGAATTTTCGAGGTGGAGTTTGTGGCTGAAGTTATCTTCCTCACCATTTTCTTGGTTGCGATGTCAATAATACAGATATGATTTAGATCTCCGGTTAATTTAGATGCCACGACAAGAGATCGCCCATCTGGTGAAAACGAACAACACATTAAAACCCCCCTTCTCTTTCGCCAAAATCTTCGCATGTGTACAACCTCAGCGCTGGTCGTTTTCCAGGAACGCATTCGCACCAAGGCGAGTGACTCCTCGCTAAAAATGCACACTACCAATTGACCGTCAGGCGAAAAATCGCATGATTTGAACGAGCGTGGAAAATCCGCCAAAAATCCAGTGTTGATTTGTCGGCGATTTAAGTCCCATAATCGTATAGACGAAAATTCACGATTGTGCCGCAAAAATGTCGTTTGTTCTACTTTGGACGCCGTTAAAAGGACGCTGTCATCGTCACTTGGAAAGAAGCACGAATAAATATCCTTGTCCTCGTGTTTTAACTGAATGACAACGTCGAAAAGATGATCATGGCGATTTTCGGTGGGTAAAGAACGATGTGATCTTCCCGACAATCTAGGCACAGCTGTCCGATTCGACAGAGAAAAATCCTCGGTGGGTCGTAAACTAGACGCATTGGTTCCCATTTCGATTAAAATTCTCTGAGATTATCGAATTTTTCTCCCCCTCGTTTTTTTCATCCTACGCAATGTTCGATCGCTTTCACTAATAAAGACAACTTGGTGTTTTAACAAGAGCGAATTATTCAACAGTCGACGAAGAAAAACTTTGTTCTTGTTTTCATACTCCGGCCGAGTAACCTGGCCTCTGTCTTTCTACCAAGGCAATTAGAGCCTCTCTGGGGTGGTGCCAGTAGGCAGGCACGATGAATTCCTTCCGCTTATCGGCTTGAAACTGTAAAACTCTTTGAATAAGCGTCCCCAGGCCTTCCTATAAGAAAAATTTGAAATAAGTGCCCCCGTGCCCTTAAGATGTGTATTTTTTAGGGGGTAGGGGTGGGGGTGGGGAGGTTACGGATGGAGTACTGAGAAATACTAAAAAAGGAATGCTGGTGGATCATGCGATTCGCAGATATCAGATAATGACTTTGTTGAAGGCAGGCTGGGAACAATCTCATATCAACCAGTTGTTTGGCATTACTGGGCCCCAAAACATCCAGGAAAAAAATTGGCTGATTTTAATTTTCATGAACAAACAGTCTGTTGGTCGATAATTGTCCGAGTTGGTGGAGTTTGATAAAAAAGTGTGTAGTTTCTTTTATATGAAGGATTGGGCAGTCTGCAGCATAGTTTAAGGTGGTGGTCTACAAATTGTGAGATGCGTTCTGTAAGGTGAGGAAACATTTTTCTAACCCTCTTTTACAGTACACCTCTGTGCTTTAGCTCTTATTCAAACCCAGACCTGGTGCCGACAGTGTTTCGTATGTGACTTAGCAAAAAGTCGCGTAAAGCAAATAAAACTATAGCTTATTTGCATGTGAAAAGCTGTAGATCAGGCCTCGCTTTGATAACGAGGCACATGCAAACTCAGGAATGGCTGGAAAATTATAGGCTCGATTTCCGCCGCTCCGAACCCGAGTGAGCGGCGCCGAAACGAGCCTAAAAAAATACTACAAAGTAAAAATTAAAGAGATAGACCACTTCCTTTCTCAGTCGTGAAAATTTGGAAGCACTTAGTCTCGTAACAGCAAATGTTCGGTATTTGCTTGAGTTTCTTTACTTAAAAAACAAAAGAAAAGAAAAGAAGGAAAACAAACTAACAAACATCCAACTATCTGAGGTAAAAAGAATACCAATCGGTCGCGATTAACACATCAATTACAAAATCGGCAATTATTTTAAGCCGATGGAAAATGCTTTCATTGCTGTGCTTGAAGAGCTCGTAGGGGAATGAAATCATAATCAAGGGATAGAATTTTAACTGTAACGAAATTAAATCCTTTACTTACTTTTTGAATACTTACTGATTGTGACTTGTGTGGCTTATGTTGTCAGGCTACAGTCTCCCAATCAAATAGCGATGCTGTGCCGTTCTTGAGGCTCTTGAAAGTCCCCTTATAAATCAACTTTAGTTTCGGATTCAAAACTGACAAGTATTTTTTAATATATAGTTTTCATTCAGTGTTATAACTCGACCCCCAGGAGACCATTTTTCTGAAAATCTTATATTTAAACAAAAAATATTTGAATGTGATCTAAGAGATTCGAGTGCTGACGTTTCAAGCGTTAGCCCCTCGTCAGAGCGAAGGGCTAACGAGCCTTTCTGACGTCCTCTGATGACTAGAGGGTTGATGAAATGGATAACTTGAACAGAGCACGCCTTCAATTTAATAAGTAGAAATTGAAAAATAAATAAATAAATAAATAAAACACCGACGTTTGGACATTGCTGTCTTCTTCACGGTATAAAAAACTTACACAGTTGACTTCGTTATTTGTAGTCACCGGCAAATAAAAGGTATTTGCGCTTGCCTAGATAGGAAAGTGTGCACGGTTCCGCCACGGGGAGTGCACGGGCTTGAAGATCGACCAACTACAGCAAACCAAAATCGCGGCTGATACCAAGAGGGAGAGGGGTGCGAAAATGGAAAGTGTAACACATCTCTTCGCCCTGTCGGGACTCTTTCACTGTTACACCCTCTTTAACGGTCACTTGCATGGCTTTGATTAAGTGACTTTTGCACTGTGAAATGTTGTGCGACAGGCAGCTATCTCTTTTTTTTTATGGCGTAGATTATGGCATCGAGGGGAATGGAATGCATTACCACCTGACATCGTCAAGTCTGGCTCCTACTCGGAATTTATTAGTTCTTTATATGTTCTGCATGTATAATTTAACCTATTGTGCGTCCGCTGGCCGCTCCATTGCCGGATTAGCTTTGCTAATGGCAATTATGCTAATTAAAGATTAAAGATGAAGCGGTCGGCCAATCTGCGTCCTGTCTCTCGTATAGCACTTCAGGGCATTTATGGTACAAGATACGCTAGATTAGGGCTGAGCAGTGCACGTAAAATGCCTTGTGAATTCCTTCATGTCCTTCATGTTATGACATTGAGGTGGGCGGATTGATGAACGTACATTAACGGCAGATGGTTAGCCTGCAGGGAAAAGTACCCACTAACGGCGTAGATGGTCGGTCGGTTGATCGGACAACAAGCCCCTCAGAGTTTTGGCTTGTTTCAGTGAAAGCCTCTCCAGCTCCAACTCAATCGATTAAACCACATACAGCAAAAATTCATTAGTTCGTGTAGTTTAGTTTTTAATTATTTTTGAACGGAGTGGTTACACAAGTACAGATGAAGTGATTAATTTAGTTTAGAATTTTTTTTCTTTTTTCGTTTAGAATCTATTTGTTTCATTCATTCCTCCGTTTTATTTCCTTCATCCCATTTTGAATGTTGAGAGAGCACTGGATCGAAACTTCCAGCGCAGGCGCACAATCGCTGGCCACAACGAAAATGGCGGAAAGTGGTAAGCTTTTTGAAGTTTGATATTTTTAACAGCAGGAATCTTTCGCACTGTGGTTGCTAGCGTTATGAGAAAGCTTATTTGTGTTGTTTTCTTTCTAGTGCCTCCTGCTATAGCCGCTGAAAATGAGGATTCTCTAGGTAAACGAAAAAAACTCGAACTTGGCACGTTCTCAGATTGTCGATCACGATACACACTGGTCTTGTCAGTTTGCCAGACTTGAATTTATACCACTTTGCTTGCCTGTGGATTGCTTATAACGAAATTCTTAAGGCTTTGCTGATTCAATCTATCTTTTTTTCTATTTCTTGTGTTGAAGTAACCAGCGGTTCTGTGCGAATTCTAGCTCCACCGAAGTTTACGCTGCAGCGGCAAGACATGTCTGGAAAAGTGGCGGTAAGCCCTTGTGTTTGTTTGAAAATATTGCACTTTGATATGACATTGTCATTATTTGAAACAGAAAGGTTATCGCTTATTGTCGTGTTTGAAATCAATATTATCTGTTCCGTTTGCATTGCAGTTAATAGTTTGTCCTTTTTTGTACAAACCGGAACTTTGCTGCTATGAAATGCAGTTATTTATTTAACTTAAACACGTATTGGAAATTTTTGTCTGCTTTTGCAGTAAAAAATACATAATTCCTCAGGGAATATAGCTTTGTTGAGCAAAGTCACCCTATAGACTACATGTAAATCCAGGCACAACCCAGAGTGCATTTCATGTACATCCCATGCCGAACATAGGCCAAGAGTTTCCAAGTTCTACGCCAAGTGGTTGCCAAGGCACCTGTTATGCCAACTGCCTGTAGACTAATTCCTACACCGGGAGAGAAATCCTGGAAATTTTTGGATAAAAACAGTTTGTTTGAATGAAGGACGTTTTCAAAAGCCTAGGTAACTTTTTGTTACGCCATTACGCCTACAGTATGAGGTAATCTAAAGCACAGCACAGACATTGCCTCTGTGTTACGCTGCTTTTCACCAAAGACCACGATCCTGCACCAGTATGCCAAGAGATTTGGAAACCCACCCCAAAGTTATTTGGCATAACCTACATAAAATGTAGCCTGGGGAAAAAACCACCTGAATAGATCCATATTTACATATGGAGACAAACTTAGAGAATGTGAAAGAAATGTGCTATGATGTTTTAAGCCTTGTGAATAAAATGATCGAGGTATTTTTCAGTCAATGGCACAGGCATTTTCGTAAAAGAACATCTGAGTAATCGAACCTCTGATCTTCCTCCTGTTGGTAGAGCTTGGATTTCTTTTTTCCGAGCATGCCTGCACCACTGACTAAAAATATTCCTACATGTATAATTATAGTAATACACTGTAGTTTATTAAACTCTCTTCCAGTAACTTACTGAATTAACGAGTTATATCAAACTGAAAACTAAATCAAGCTTTCCGGAGTGCTTTCATGCCATTTTGACTTTCAACCTCAATGACTCTTTTCAATGTTTACTTCCAAGTTTTATACATGTACTGTATGTAGATCACAATGACAATGCCAGTAGTGCGAGTTTCATTCTAGAGTGGTTTGATTCAAAGGTGTGCTTCAGAGAAGATGTATTACCTATTACGCTAGTGTGATCATCACCATCTACTGTACTGCTCACAGGATGAACTTTCATGGCTAGTCAAGTGTTAGTAAAATGTACTTGACTTTGTTTAATGAGATTTTGTTCAATTTCATGTGGGTCTGGATGCTTAAGACAAGTTTCCATCAAAGTATTTTAATCTTACAAAGTTAACATTCTTTCTCAGCAATATAATTATAATGGTCATGGGAATTTAGCATTTCATTGTTTTGGTTTAATTTTACTCCAGAATGCTATCTCAGAAGATGATGCAGAGAAATCTGTGGTCGTAAACGAGGATTTACATCCACGTGAAGCTTCATTTAAGGTATAGCAATAATCGAACAGTGATAGCATTGTTTCTTTCTCCTTTTTTTTTAGAGAGGATGGGATGGGGGTGGGTGGACAAGTGCATGTGTGTTGTCAAACAATTTCTTTTTGACACAAGGAAATTCATCTGCTTCTGATTCATTTTCAGATTTTTCTGGAGATTACCAAAAGTCTGCAAATTCTTCTCAAAGAGATTTGTCATAAGCCCATGAAAATTGCTGAAAACTTGTAAAGAGCAACCAAGAAGGAGCCAAAAAATACTTTTAATTAGCTTGAAATTGCCACGTGAAATTACTTTCAAAACAATGCTGAGTTGGAAAAACAATTTAAAGTGCCCCTAACCCTTCAATTTGTTTTCTTTTAGTAGATTTCTATATCTGTGAAGACCTCATTTTCGAAAATTTTTTTTTGAAATATTGAATCATTTTTATTTTACGAGCGCTAAAAGTTACTGAAATTTTTAAATTTTTGCGCCCTTTAAGCCCCGCTGGACAAATTTTTGTCTCGTGGGCTCATTAGGAACGAGCCAATGAGAAGCGTCCGATATTTGACACTTTCTTAGCTGTGACGTAAGAAAAGGACACCAGAAGGATTCAGAAGGAATCTTATGCATGCTGATTCCTTTCTCTACATTTCGAGAGTTGCTGCATCCAAAAACCACACATTTTTCAACCATTTTCTCTGTTTACAATTGAAGCATTACTGCGAATCTTTGGATATTTTTGCACGATGTCCTTTTCTTACGTCACGCTCCACATTTGGCCGAGTGGGGGACTAATGCGAACGAAAGGTGAAAATATCGACAAGACTGCCTTCACTTCTAGCTCCGTGAAAAAAAAAGGATTCAATATTTCCCAAAATTTTTTTCGAAAATGAGTTCTTGAATGATATGGAAATCTACGAAAAGAAAACAAATTGAAGGGTTAGGGGCACTTTAAGTTTTCATGTTTTGTTGGTTCATATATCAAGTCGTGTACTTCTATGCACTGAGAACATGACACTGCCTTTGCCTTTCCACTACATTAATTTTTGATGTTTGATTTTTTTTTATTTTTGATGTTTAGATTTTGTGTACCAGTGTAACATTACAGGAATCCCTCAATGTCACACTCACTACATGTACAGTCAACTCACTTTATTGCGGACACCCTCAGGACCGCGAGCTAGTGTTAATAGCGAGAGTCCTTAATAGTGGGAATTTTTTCAGTCAAACGTCTGTAATTTATTTTTGCCGGGGATAGAGATGCTCTCCATATTATCGGGGTGTCTGTTATAGCGAGGTGTCCATTTGGCGAGGGTTGACTTTATATGTTATGGTTGAATTTTTTTTTTTTGGGGGGGGGGGTGGGGGGGGGGAGGTTTTAGTAAAAGGTTTCAAACCAGTTTAATTTCTATTTTCCTTTGTGCAGTATTCATTACCATAATCTGAGACAAAGGAAAATAAAAATCAAACTGGTTTGAAAATTTTTTTAACCCCCAAAAATTTGAACCATAACTTAATTATATGATACATTGTGTGTGAGATAATAATTTACTGTACATGCTCAGCTCTATGTGTACGTTTGAGATTTTGACATCACAGAGTCTAGCCATGAATATGCAAGAAGCTAAAGTTGTCCTTTACACCCCAGAGATCAGCGGAACAGGAGGAGAAAGATGAGGATGATGATGAGGATGATGATGATGACTCTGAACCAGAGGAAGGTACACTGTGGGAGTATTACCACATTGCAGTTATGTTAAGCACAGTTGGAGTAAAATGGGATTGTTAGGCTTTTAAATATTACTACAGGCCATTTCAGAGTTGGCTTAATTGTGTATAGTTTTTATTGCAAAAATTAGTGTCCATTCATATTCAAACAGGACTAATTTTCATACATGTATGAAAAGCTTTACATGAAGCCTCGCTTTCTTAATGAGGTTTGAAGCAACTCCGAAGTGGCCTATTGCTGCAGTTTTAATGCCAATCTATGTAACAGTTACTGTATCTTTGGTTAATAAAAGGGAAGCAACACAAATGAGCTTTTATTGTTTGCTATGTATATCTATTTGCTCGAACAATCTGAGTCGTTAGCATCTTAGAACATAATGGAAATCCACAGCATAAAGTTCAGAAAAAAAAAAATTGAACAAATTAAATGTGCATGTTAATGTGCAAATCTCTTGGTGGACTCCCTCCCCACAATACCTTCTGTTTCCAGCTTAACATTGGAACACTGTACATTCAGTGAAGGTACATGTACGAATAAAGTTGACGTCTGACTGGTCGTACATTTGACCAATTTTCAGATGCCCCCTTAGAGTATGGTACATGTAGGTTTATAGAACCATGTTATACTGTAGAAATTATATTGTACATACTGAAGATTAGTTTTGTCCTTTTGCTAAAGAGCCAGGCATTATCTTGAGGCATTGTAATCTTAAATGTGCATGACTCTAACTTGTAAAAAATGTTAAAAAGGAAATGTTTATCAAAAACTTAGCAAGACGTTTTGGCCGAAAATCTTCGGCCTTTGTTGGTCAAAAAATGACAAATAAGCAAACACTTAGCTAACAGTTGACAGTTTGAATGTGCTGCAATCTTGACGCGTAACAAATGATCACCATGCGAGGGAATAAATCACGTGAGTGAGCCATAAATTTGTGGAACGTCAGCATGTTCATTGCCGAAATGTTTTGATAAACGTTTTGTTTTTAACGTTTTTTACAACTCAGAGTCATACACATTTTAGATTACATTATGTCCATGCCTGACTGCAATTTCAGTATTTTTTATTATCTGGAGTTAATTTATCATTTTGTTTTATTAACAGCCAGTTGTTTATCGCCAGTAAAGAAGGCGCCCAAGCTGGAAGAAAAAAATAATGAAGGTAACAAACAAACCTGTGTATTTAATAGTTAACAACTGCGTTGCTAAGTGGAGGTTGGGTGCCTGTGATACCTAGGAGCTTCCACTATTGGCAGCCAGCTCCTAGATGGAGACCGCTCCCATGGCTGGGAAATCCTGGCAACCCAGCCATGAGCCCCCATGCGGCAGGGAAGAAAGCAGGCACCCGTCACACTGAGAACATAAGTGGAAAAGGGGGAGGGAAGGGGGAGGGAAGAAACCGCTATAAACTGAGTCACAATGTTGTGAAACGCCCACGTTGAAAAGCACGCTAAAAAGTACTAAATGTACTAGACCACGCTAAGATGCATGCTGGTCCCAGAGCATGACGGGTCTTGGTACATGCGCATCTCGCAAACGCCGCTGGCCAACAGGATGGAACAGGCGCTCCTTGTTGTTAACTCCGTTAAATTGCATTTAACTGCATTTAAAAGGTTTCTTTCCGAAGGCACAAGGCACATTGTTCAACACCATCTTAGTCCCTGTCATTAATCACTAGCATCTATTGGTAGGAAATGGTTAGAATGAATTTTATACTTCACGATAATTAAGGACAGTGCCTACTTTTGTTACTGCGCATACGTTCCGCGCATCTCGAGATGCTCGGGTTTCCAATGGGTGGTGCCTACTAATACAGGGATATTTATGAACGGTTTCAAACTATACGGAGAAAGCAGAACTTAGCAAGTGCTCTTGGTATCCAAAAAGAAAATTTGGGGTAACTATGCATTTTCAGCAATACTGTAATAAACTTCAATTTGGGAAAAAATACCATACATTGCTTTGTACTTTAGTGCATTTGAAAAGTATTGTTGCTTAATAGCCCTTTTCACGGTTGATCTTTCTCATTTGCATTACAATGTTGTCCAACGTGTATGCGGGGCAATTTCGGGCTAAAACTGCAAAATAGCCCGAACTATTCCAAACTTTTGGTCTTGTTCTAGTTCTAGTACATTCAGGATACATGTGGTAAAGTTTGCCTTCCTGAACTTCCAAAAATAAAAATTTGGGGTAAAAAGACAACAATAATTGTTGTCTTTTTTGTTTAATTATTATTGCAGCTTGGTACATTTTTTTTTTTGAAATAAATATTCACTTTTCCATGGCAATTGATTATGCATCAAGTGTAATTAATTAATTATCACATCAAGAAGGGAGCATTCTTTTGGGATAATTCTGACTCTTCTTACCGGTATTTTCAAGTTTATTCAAGTTTATTCAAAAATCCAACAAGAAAAAAACAGCAAAAGAGACTGGTCCACAGGTAGCAAGAGCTACTGTAATCTAGGCAGGCCAGACTTACAACTATTAGTAGGGACTTTTAGCAACAATGACGGTGACAGCAACGTAAACCATATTTTAAAATATAACTTCATTTTGTTTGTGCTACTTCACGAATATCTCAACTTGTCCAACTTGCACAGAAACAGCGAACTACCCTGGAACCAAATTGGTAGATGTGGCGTTTGAGTTAAGAAAGAGAATGAAAAATTCATTGTCGTGTACTCACGTTCTTCACAAAACCATGAATTTGATCTATTCACTTTGTTGTTTTGCAGAGGACGACAGAGAAATGTACCAAAATTCAAAAGGCATGCACAGAACGATTGTTTTTCCTCATTAAACCTATAGTTTTGTGGCGTTGTTGTTGCCGTCATCGTCGTTGTTGTTAAAGCTCCCTATTATTCTGGTTCAGGAAGAACAGAAAAAAAAACCCCTCAGTTCCCCCCCCCCCCCCCCCCCAAAAAAAAAAAAAAACAACAGAATTTCACTTAGTCTGAGTGAACGGTATTCAGTTCATTTGCTGTTAGGGGCAAATTAAACTTCAGGAATACTATTCACTGGTCATTTCGAAAACAGATTACATGTACATGTCAATCCCAAAAAAGCATGAATACCTTCTATGTTGTGTATTCCTATTCTGGAATAGTCGACCAAAAGAAGGCGAAATTATGAGATGAAATGTCTCAATGTTAAAAACATCCACCCAACTACTCTGTACATATATGGAGAACAGTACTTAAGAGATTTGTGTAACTATATTAATACAGTAGTTGGGCTTAAATAGTGGCGCAGTTTGTTATTTACTAGTTTTAATTAAATTTACTGTTGCTGTTGTATTAATTTTTAGAATCAGAGGAAGTTAATCCCCAGAAGCTAATTTTCAAGCGATCTGTACTCTTTGATGTGGCGAAAAACCTGGATACTTCATCTTCCAAAAGTAAAGTTATTAAAATATCATATGTTGATTCTAAACATGTTGCACTTTTGTTTGTAGAACTCATCACTTTTATGACACATCTTCCAGTACTCTACTTATTTCAGAGTTTTAATAAACTTTCTCAAAGTCCGTTTTGTGGGATTCCACTCTTGTGGTGCGTAAGAAGACGACTTGTGGCAAGTCTATGTGTTAATTTACAGTTGCTGTTCTATTGATTTTTTAGAATCCGAGGAAGTCAAATCCCAGAAGCTCATTTTCAAGCCATCCATGCTCTCTGATGTGGCAAAAAACCTGGCTACTTCATCTTCCAAAAGTAAAGTTTTTAATACTAAAATCATTTATTGATTCTAAACCTGCCGCACTTTACTTCTAGTGCTCATGACTTTTATTACACAACTTTGACTGTACCTGGTTTTGGTTAGGGTACGCATAATTCATCTTAGAGTGCATGTAGCATCTGTGACTGTGTCAGTTAATTTCTTTCCTTTAAATTTCAGTTGATAGAAATGCCACAACTTCTCCAGTTCCAAAGGTATGTTAAATTGGCAGCTCTTGACCTATTTTCTTTTCAGCGAGTGTCTGTGGTCATAGAGAAGTCAGTGTTAAAATCCTACCAAATAGAAGTCCTCTCAGATACAAGCCCATGGGCTGTTTCGGTTAGCTGTTTCAAGCTGTCTTTGTTGCCAAACGTAATAACCCCCCCCCCCCCCCCCGTCCCCACAGTTTATATTAAACCTTCCCCAAAATTGTCCACCAAAAAGTCCTCTGAGAAAAATAATATAAGCCCTTCTAAGGCTGATATATATTTTTTGGAGTTTCCTGGTTTGTTATTTTGAGTTCCTGAAGGCAGTTCTCAGTCTACCTTATTCTCAGTGAAATAATCAGGGTTACACGGTAAGGGAAAGTGAGGGAAAAACAGATTTTTTTTCAAGGTCAGGGAAAAATCAAGGAATTCTGTATCAAGTCAGAGAAATACTAAATTCTACCCCAAAGGCAGTGAAAATTCAGGGAATTTCTTTTTTAGCCTAGCCACTCAGTTTGGGACAGGGTTTCCTCGCTGGCAATTAGGTAATGTTGTATGAAAAGGCAGCTATGAAGAAAATTAAT
This sequence comes from Pavona decussata, assembly GCF_977016875.1. Lineage (NCBI taxonomy): Eukaryota > Metazoa > Cnidaria > Anthozoa > Scleractinia > Agariciidae > Pavona > Pavona decussata. Next base: position 339,741 of record NW_028145751.1, read on the forward strand.
GTCTGTAGCTTATCGCTGGCTTTCTTGGGAAAAATATTGTTTTCTGCAGTCAATGAAAACTGGTTTTTGGTCAGGGAACAATCAAGGAATTTTTATTATTTATTATATTTTTGATAAGTGGCAACCCTGATAATGTTACTTGTGATTTTTATCCAGACATTAGGGATTTCAAGCAGTGATTCCTCATCAGCAGAGCACAGCACAGATGCTTCACAACGCTCACATGAGTCTGCGCCTGGAGAGAAGGAAGAAGGGATAATTGGTGCATCATCCAAGAACTACTTTGATTTATTTCTTTCTCGTGGAAAGGAGTAAGTGAATATTCAGTTCTAATTACAGTACCGTGCAAAAGTAAGTTGACAGACTTGACTGGAAACTCGATCCTCAAAGTTATCCAGAATCGACTATCGAAGATCAAGGCTCGAGTTTCGAGTATCGAGTATCTCGTTGAAAAGAGTAAGTTGATATTCAGTTTTAATTACACTATGATGCCAAAGTAAGTTGACAGTCTCCACTAGAAACTCGATCCTCAAAGTTATCCAGAATCGACTATCGAAGATCAAGGCTCGAGTTTCGAGTATCGAGTATCTCGTTGAAAAGAGTAAGTTGATATTCAGTTTTAATTACACTATGATGCAAAAGTAAGTTGACAGTCTTGACTCAAAACACAATGCTCGATTCTCAAAGTTATCCAGAATTGACTAGAAGTTGATATTCAGTTTTAATTACAGTAGTTTCTCTTCTCTGAATTTGCGTAAATAATTTTCATTTTTGTTTGACCTGGCAGTGCTTTACAAATTTTCTTTTACTAGCCAAAATGGCTAGTGAAAGAGTAAAACTTGTATACATTACAGCTTACTAGCCAAAACTGAATTTTTACTATTTACTTGAGCCCTGGATATTTGTTTGACTCCAACAATTATTGGTAAAATCCAAGTTTAGTTTCATCCCATTTTGATTGGAGTGTTCAGTCAGTACTTTGTAGCAATAATGGGTTAAAGTTTTCACATTTTTTTCAGATCTTCTATCAAACCATCAAGTGGTTCATTTGTATTTGGACAAAACATGAGTGATAGAGTTATGGTGAGAATAATAATTATTAATAGGGTAGTAAATTATTATTATGCCTAAAATAATGACATATTTTTTACCATTTTATTTTGTTGGTAAGCCATAACCTTAAATTTTGTGGAGCATATACCGTTAAAGCTTAAAATAATCTGGTATTCATTAACCCTTTAACCCCTAATATCGAAGAACAAATTCTCCTGTCTTGTCCCCATACTTTTCTTTTGAAAGTACTGGGGAGACGTTATTAAAATATCAAGGAAATTCACCTTGGGTGATCACATCCTTAAAAATTCTCATGACCTCAGGCGTTGAATAAGCATTGATATTACAAGGAGGAATTTGATGCTGATCACTGTTAGGGCTTTTAAAAAGGGTAAATACAAAACAAAACCTGTACATCATAACAAAAGTAGGACCCCGTTATCTTGATGTCCCTAGGGAAATAAAAAATTATTTGGGATGGCAGGGGTTCCAAATAACGGGGTAGGCATTTTCTTCATTGATTTAGAATTATGTTTACACCTTAATTGAAAACAGCAGAAAATATTAATGAGTACATGACCATATCTATCCTACGTTTGCCCTAGGATAAATATGATAGGAACAATGCTCCTAGCTTCCCTCGCAGATGCTCTTGGCTCGTCATGCAATCTTTCCTCCCCAAAGATTGCGTGACGACAATGGAAAACAGCAGAAAATATTAATGATCACATGACTATATCTATCCTATGTTTGTGGTAGGATAAATATGATAGGAACAATGCTCCTAGCCTCCCTTGCAGGCGCTCTTTTGGCTCGTCACGCAATCTTTCCTCCTCCAAGATTGCTTGACAAGCCAAAAGAGCATCTGCGAGGGAGATTACAATGCTCCCAACCCTATAGAACAATGCAGCTGCTGGTAGTTAGGGACCAGTGAAAATAGAGCTTTTGAATTGTGCAGGTCTGCTGAATGTGGCACCCCAGGGTTCTTTCAATCGCCTTGGTCAATTATTTTGTACTTATAATTAATTTTCCATGTTAGTTCTCTGTGGACAGCAGTACACCGGATGAAGGCAGCAGTGAAAAAGCAGAGGAGAAGCCAGCAGTGACTAACAATGCTACCAGGAACAACCATTCAGGTAGTTAATAGGGGCCTTTAGATCAGAGTACGAGTACGAGATTGAGTACGAGTATGACTGTCAAATTTCAAATCAGTCAAATCCCCAGAACTCTCGCTCTTTGCCATTGTTTACCAGCAGATAAGGAGACTCTAGAAACAAGATTGGTGTGACAAGCGGTTATCTAAACCACACAAACTAGATTTGAAAAGTTGTACTCGTACTCAATCTTGTACTCCTTGTCAAATCTGAGGGTCGCTAATATTAGGATAGCTGGGATGGCGCAGTGGTGAGATTATACTTCTCATTGCGCATATGCCACACATTGACATTCCAATCCTAGCAGTATGTAGGATGTTTGTCCCATGAACCTTGTTTAATGGCCTTAGCTTTCACGAGTCTCCTGTAGCTCAGTGGTAGAGCATCCGAACTAGTAATCGGAAGGTCTTAGGTTCGACTCCTGATAGGAGCACTTGGATTTTTTTTTAGTATGACTGTGTCATTTACTGATTAATACATCATTCTCATTTATTCACCAAGCTTAACATAATTTTCTCCATCACATTATTTTCATTGCGCATATTATAAAAGTTAAAAACGTGTACAAACGATTTTTAAAAAAACTTCTTCAATGGTGTAATTGTTTGTTTGCAGGTGAGGAGCCTAAAACTCTTGCTGATGTGGCGCACTTATGTGCAGATGCTCCAGGCCCGAGCTCACCCACCAGCGAGAAACCCCACAAGTCACTTGCTGAGGCCGCCATGGAGTATCAAGAACACATGAGTCCTCCGAAAGTACAGCCTGCACGGGTTACTGTGGTCACTGGTGAAGAGGAGGAACGAAATGTGCTTCAGGTAGTTAGTCAGGCGATTATTGATAGTTTCCACTTCAACTCGCCAAAGTGCAAGAACAGGGCCTTTGTACAAAAAAGCTAGGCGAGCCTAAAGCCGTTGACACACTACGTGAATTTATACGGCGGTCACCGCGATCGGCGAAAATCGCCAGTTGTGCCCGGTGCAGCGATTGCGATTTTCGTCGATCGCCGCGATTGGCGTATAAAATTGCCGATATCTGGTATGTCAGGAATTGGCGATTAAATTCGCCGGCATTCGTCTAGTTTGCCCGTTCCGGCGATTTTCTGCGCTCCTCGCTGCGAATCGCCAGTAAAGTCAACCAATCAGGTTGGGCGATTTATCACATGGCTTTTTCAAAACGCCCCTCGATGGAGCCCGGGAACGAGGTTGAAGTGCCGCATCATTTGATCGGGGAAAAAACGCCAAGTGTGTCCGCATCAATCGGTCGCGAAAATCGCTTGCGATGAAATTCACCGCGATCTCGCCGCTTGACCCGGCTTCGGCAGTATGAAGCAACAAGGAATATTGATACTCCCCCCTCTCTCCGTTTCAACAATTTACGGCAACATAAACATTACCCACAGTAAGGTACTGTTTGATACGGTGTGTATTGAACATACCATAGCAATCTTCATTTGAGTGGTCGCAGGCTATCAATACTTATTATTCAACACATTGTAACACTGCCCAAATACGGTCACGGTGCACTCAATATTCGCCGTTCGTACACAACAGGTGTCCGGCGATATACGTTATTTCGTTTGTCGAATAGAAAAATAGAGAAATAGAGATAGTCTCCAGCTCTTCCGCAATAAAACTGTGGTTTGTTATCAATGCGTTGAACAATAAAACAGTAAATTGTCATCCTGTTCAATATTGCGGAATATCTCCCAACTTTAGCCACCTCGGCCTACGGCCTCGTCAGCTAAGTATCAGGCGATATTCCGCGCAATTTAGCGGGATAATTGTTAAATAGTTTTCCTGGTACACTTACATGTATACATCCAACACACATAAATTATATGATTTCCATTGCAGAGCAACTGTCGCTTATTTGTGTTTGATACGGTAACACATTCATGGAGAGAAAAAGGCAGGGGAGTTCTCAGATTGAATGACATGTGTCAATCAATGACCGAGGGCATCTTCCAGTCGAGACTTGGTGAGGTTTTACAGTTGCATTTCTGTTGAAAGAGCCATGTTATAGTTTGCTCGTTTTGAAAATTTAGGCTAATGTTTACAAGTTCAATGTTCCTTCAATGAACCAAAATTCTCGAAGAGTCCTGCACACATTTTAGTTTTTTATCTGGAAGATTTTGGACGAAAACGGACGAAAAACTGTCTTCGAATGGTCATACTTTAGGATTTCATCCACAGACTCAAAAGTAGAACCACCTTGTAGAGCATAATAAACAGCACCACAGGAAAGTACTGCTCAGTAGCTTTCATTTGAATGGTCACAATTTAGGATTTCATCCACAGGACTCAAAAGTTAGAACCACCTTTTACAACATAATAAACAGCACCACAGGAAAGTACTGCTCAGTAGCTTTCGATTGAATGGTGACACTTAAGATCACTTTAGGAGTCATGTGTTGTTTGGAATTTTATAATTTCTTCTTGGAGGTTAAAAGGGGCGGCGTCACCTATTTAAGTGCCGCTTTGAATGGCCAAAAAACATATTTGAATCAATGGAATCGTTAAAATAATGGTTCAGTTTTGTTAAAAATAGCCCTACTAGTGCACAGAAACTAGTATTAACTATTTTTGGCTGGGGATTGTTAGGATGGAAATAAATTGCAACTTGAAAAAATTTCAACTTCTGATAGTGTATTTTAGAGAAGTCGCTAAAACCTGATGGTAGCTCAGTGGTAGAGCATCCAAACTAGTAATTGGAAGGTCTTAGGTTCGACTCCTGATAGGAGCACTCGGATTTCCTTTTTCCGAGTATGCCTGTGTCACTTACTGAATAATACACCATTCTCAACCTGATTATAGTTAGTTCTTCCTTGGAGAAATCCCTTAATATTTTCTTCTCGGTGTTGTAAGCGCAGTTTCATGTTAACACAGCGGTTTTTCGTCAAATATTTGAGCAGTTTTGACCAAAATACAGGAAAGTCGACATGAGAGTGCACCTTTAAGGTCTAAATAGTAACTTGAGACCCAAACTTGAGACCCAAAAGTCTCAAACTTGTGTTTTTTTTGCCGCAGTAGCACTTTAAGTTTAAAGGGTTAGTTGAGGGATTACGGACTGATCCCTTTGAATTCCTTGAAAATTGAGGCGACCTGCACCATTTGTAGCCTCCCACGCAGTCGTTTTTTTGTTTTTTGTTTTTGTTTTTTTTTTTTTTACCTCCAGGCGGTAATACGAGTCCCCTAAAAACGACTGCGTGGGAGGCTACACCATCTGCAACGTCTTACATGAATGACCGAGAGGAGAAAAGAACGAACAACAGAACAATAGAGTTCTAAAGTGATGACGTCACAAAAACTAAATTTATGAAATTATGGGATTTGTTAGTATATTCGGAAAGAGCATGATGAAAAATGCCTACTTGACAAAAATCAGCATCTTATGGCAATTTGGGGGCGAGATATTAGCTCTGTTATGCCCTGGTGACTCCATACAAATCCTTCTAATTTTGTCTCAGTTCGAACTGCAATAAGATGCTGATTTTTGACAAGTAGGCATTTTTCATCATGCTCTTTTCGAATATACTAACAAATCCCACAATTTCAACAAATTCAAATATTTGTGACGTCACACTTTAGAACTCTGTGTTCCCAACCCTAAAAAACAATGCAGCAACAGGTTATCAGGGTGCAGTGAAAATAGAGCTTTTGAAGGGTGCAAGTCTACTGTGAAAATTGTCTTGAATCTTTGATGCAAAGAAGGTAGGATCCCTGGATTCGTCTTGTAAATCCTTTCCATCTTTTGACAGTGATGCGTACACAGGGAAGTCTTCGTGTCGTCCTCAACACCAAACTGTGGCCAAGTATGACACTGGAAAAAGGAAACGAGAAGAGTTTACGGATCACTGCCATGGACAGTGATAAAGATATCAAAATTTACCTTATAATGGTGAGTAGGATTTGGCGTTGGCAGGTTCCTTTGAGATCTTTTAGAGCGGCTTTCAATTGAGTGTCGAAAGTGATTTCGCGCTTGCTTTGATTTTGCATTACTACGCTCTGTGATTGGCTAACAAATTTCGCGTCACTTTTTCAACCAATGGGAATTCAAACCAAAACCAATCGTGTTTTGGCCGCACGCGTTTTCCCGCGCTTGGCGCCAGTTACATGCATTTGCTTCGAATTCTGATTGGCTTGTTGTGTTGTTTACATCTGTTGCGATTAGCCAGAGTAATTACTTTGGTTTTGGTTTTACGACACTCAATTGGAAACCGCTATATGTAGTAATTAAAGTAAAGTATTCTCGGGAGGGGGAGGGGTGGTACTTCCCAATATAATTTCAGTTTCAGTTTATTTTTTGCCATTATTCTTGCACATCGTTACAAGATAAATATATATTAAAATATAAAAGATAAATAAATAACAAAAGAGAGAGAAACATATGGCGAAGATGCCCACAGAGAAACCATTGGGGCTTATACGAGCGACTGGCTCCTCAAAAAAATTACAACTTTGAAATCAGGATTTTAGACGTAGCTTATTTAATTTATCAATACATTCAGGTTAAAAAGCAAGTACACAATCAAACACACACACAGCAAAACATAAAACAGCACGTTCAAAACAGGATTAGTCCATTTAGGAGAAGTGATCTTAAGAGAAATACTCTCAGCATTTTGAATTTCTGAATTTAAAAAATATAAACAGTTTAGTTACTTGATAACTTATATAAGCTATCTTTTGAGCCGTTTTGGACTGAAATAGGGTATATATTTTAATCATTTTGGTCAGAAAACGGGTATGGGTTTACAGAAACTAGTCTGGATTCTAGAAACCAAGTCTGAAAGTGACTTGGATTTTTAGAGGCCAAGGGCCCGTTTCTCGAAAGTCCCGGTAACTTACTGGGCCCGATAAGTGATTTTGGTGATGTATTCCTTAACAGAATTCAATTTGTGTTAGCTTTGAATACTGAACTTTTAGAATCTTATAATTCTACAAAAACATTGGCCAAGTACCATGTTTGTAATCATTCTGTAATCGGCGAAAAAACATTTAAGAGTATACTTTTATATCGGGCCCGATAAGTTACCGGGACTTTCGAGAAACGGGCCCCAGGTTTGAAAAAGGGAATTGTAAATGGCCATTCTTATGGTTCTCATTCACCAAATGCGCTTTCCATTTGTCCGAACTTATCGGCCAGACCGTTCAATTCGTAAACGGAATGTTCACATTTGAAGGATACGTTTTGTCGCAGTCCTTCGAATTTCTTCAAAACAGCGTGTACCATCTTCGCAGTGATTATTTTTTAAGATTTTGTAAAAATATTTATTCAAAGTTAAAGCATTCGACTTACAGACTGGCCGGCCAGTTCTGATAAACGGCAAGTTTCCTAAGTTAAGTACGGTGCCTACTTTTGTTACTGCGCATACGTTCTGCGCATCTCGAGATACTCGGGTTTCCTATGTGTGGTGCCTACTAATACAGGGATATTTTTGCGCGGTTTAAAACTATACGGAGAAAGCAGAACTTACCAAATGCTCATGGTATCCAAAAAGAAAATTTGGGGTAACCATGCATTTTTCAGAGATAATAAAGCTTCAATTTTGGGAAAGAAAAAGCCATACATTGCTTTCTATTTTACTGTTTTTTGAGAATAATTGTTGCTTTATTATCTCTAAACAATGCGTGGTTACCCCCAATTTTCTTTTTGGAAGCCGATAGCTCTTGCTAAGATCTGCTCTCCCCGCAAAGTCATAAACCACACCAAAGATGCTTCCTTATTAGTAGGCACCGTCCTTAATTAAAATAAGAACCGGCCGTGCAACTCAAGTTAAAAGATTCCTAGCGGTGAATTGGGAGTTAACTTGTCTTGTTACTCAGTCCACCAGGGCCCAGTTGCTCGAAGCATGGTAAGCGCTAACCCGGGTTAAATACCATGACAACCTATAGGTTTTACTACTACTTAACCAATGGTTAGCACTAACCATGCTTCGAGCAACTCAGCCCAGTACGTTAGTGATCGAGCTCGTGTTTCTTTTCCAGGCCGCACCCAACGATATTCAGCGACTCTGGACCGCCATTGATCGTCGTATTCAGGCCCTTAAGCGCGGTCAAGATGGCAGCCCTCAAGAGAAAACCGCTGACCAAGACCACACTGCAGATGACGAGGACGAGAACAAGACCGAGCAGGATGATGAGCTCAAGGGGACTGAGGCCGAGGATGATGACGATTCGGTTAAAGATCGATGCGAGGTCCCGGATGAGAGCAGCAGTAACGATTCTTGCCCGACAGGGGAGGGGAGGGGGAAGGAAACAGCTGCTGATGCAGATGATGATTAATTAACTGCAGGCGCACAATTGACACACTTCAGTCGCTTTGTTTTCTGCGAGGTTGTTTTCATCTTGGAAGACATGCTGTAGCCAGCGGCGCAAATTATCACAGTACTAACACTGTACATTGGTCAAGTTTTCAAATCAGTGTATATCAATCAAAACAAGTTTTATTCGAACTTGGATTTCTGTGGTCCCGTAATTCTTATTTTATGCCTCGTCCCTTTTTCCTTCATGTGTTTAAGATGGTGTTTGGGTACTCCCGTGTGTTGAGTACCCCCATGTACTTTACTCGCATTATGAAACATTTGAATGCAGGGGACAACACGATGCATTAATAAACTGTTCTGAATACGTTTCGTTGCCGGATCTCTTGTAGTAGAAATGCACGTGCCAGACGCGTATTTCGCATTGCATTCGGCGAAATGGGGTACCTTTTTCCCCAGTATTCAAGTCCCTAGTTTTTTAGGTACCCCCTCCAAGAAGCAAGTGGTGTTTGAGAAGTTGATAGTAGATAGTTTTTAGTTGGACACTTCTGCAATAGAGAGATTTAGCATCGCGTATTTGTGAAACGCGAACGGCAAAAACGACCACGTGACCACGATTTTCCCGCCATTTTTCGCGTTTGCCGGTTGCCGGTTGCCGTTTCTTCGTGAAAACAGGCTATTTCGCGTTTAATGTCTACGTGAGAACTACGTAAGTATTTCTTTTGTTTTTTTCTTATAATATAAGTAGTTAATTGTTGAAAACAAATACCCCAATAATTTTTTTTCCGGCAAGTCATACTAGGGCAAAATTAATTTAGTTTCATTTTTAAGGACGGTGACTACTAATGCAGGGGTATTTTTGCGCGGTTTATGACTGTGCGGGAAAAGCAGATCTTAGCAAGGGCTATTGGAATCCAAAAGAAAATTGGGGTTAACCACGTATTTCTTAGAGATAGTTAAGAAACAATAATTCTAAAAAGTGCGAAAACACAAAGCAATGTGTGGCATTTTTATCAAATTTAATATCTCTGAAAAATGCATGGTTACCCCCAATCTAATTTTTAACTGAATACCAAGAGCACTTGATAAGTTCTGCTTTCTCTGATTTGTTTAAAACCGCGCAAAAATATCCTTGTATTAGTAGGCACCACCCATAGGAAACCCGAGTCTCTCGAGATGCGCAGAGCGTATGTGCAGTAACAAAAGTAGGCACTGTCCTTTAAAATCCGTCACAACTCATTCCTTACTGCACTTTTCTTCATGAACTCACCACAGTGAGTCGCAAAACAGCTTCATCGAAACTCACAAAATCAGACAAGTAAGCGAAGCTAAAGTCAAAAGGTTCACGCTATTTTATATGAAACGTGAAACGGCAAGGTGGCGTTTCCCGTTGTGTGGCACACAAACGCGATGCTAAATCTCTCTTATATCGAGTTGATACATGAAGCGGCACGAATTTAAAATATCACCGATGAAGAACTTACGTTTTTGCTTGCTGCGTTGTAAAAGATGCATCCGAGTCAAAGATAGGTTTTGAGGCTGATGAAAAAGTGAAATGTAGGATGCCACTCTGCACTCTATCCAAAAATAAAGCAAGTAATTTCACGTGGCTTCTGCTGTTTTCGCGTCTTCGTTTGTCTCTTCAGATAAAATAAGGAACACTCTTTTCCATATCTCAAACTGGCTTTGTTTATCTTCAACGGTGAGGTTTACACAATGGCCGTTTTTATACTAGAGGACGCATTATCCGTCTGGACGAGCTTTGTTGTTTGTCTGGTTATTCGCCTCTAGTGTAAAGACGGGCACAAGACGGATTATCCGTCTGGACGAACTATTTTCCGTTCTGCGTCGTTCAAGACGAACAATAGAAGATAATCCGGATTCCGCCTAGACGGATAATCCGTCTTGTGCCCGTCTTTATACTAGAGCCGAATAACCAGACGAACAACATGTTTGCCCAAGTTCGTCCAGACGGATAATGCGTCCTCTAGTAAACACTAGTAATAGCTTTCACTAGAGCTGCCCCCGCTTTTGAAGATCTGTTTAACACCTGTATATGGTTTTTACTGGATATAAATACTGTGCATACGAATGTTAAAAAAGAAACGTTTGAATGTTTATTGAAGCTAACATCCATGTAACTGGTTAGCATATTTCTCTGTAAATTTGACATTGAAATCTATTACAGTCATACCGTTTTGTTTTCTGAAACAGCAACGTACTGTATGTATAATTATGTGAACTCGTGGTTTGAAAGGCTTCTAAAGATGCAGAAGATGGCGAAACGTGACTTCGTGGTTACAAGACCTTGACACTCTGCTAGAAGATGGCAAAACGCGAACTCGTGGTTGAAATGCTGCTAAATGATGGCAAAATGCGAACTCGTGGTTGCAAGACCTTGAAACACTGCTAGAAAGAACTTGAAATGCTGCTAGAGGACGACGAAACGCAAACTCTTGCTCGCAAGACCGTCAATCGCTGCTCGAAGACCTCGTGGTTGCAGAATGACAGCTACCCGACAGCATGCTGAAATATTACCCGAGACCACCGTGCGCACCTAGTTTGATCAAATCGAGATTTTTTCGCATACTGACAAATTTACTTACAGTACTTACTTTCTTATATTTTGAAATTCCTTATATGTATACACGCGGGGAATCCTAGGGTGCCTCCTCGGGCTTTGGCCTCTGGGCCAAAACCCTGCGGGGTAAAAAACCGGCCATTTTTCGTTGTCGTCATGAAATACTTAACGTACACGAGAACAGAAGCTTGATTTCTAGGCAGAGAACTGAGTGAAAAGTGCGCAAATTTGGCCAGGAACAGCATTTTGCAATTGGGAGAACTTAGGGGGAAATGCGCAAGTTCGGCAAGGAACAGCATTTTGGGGTTAATATTTAAGGTTAAGCACTGATTTGGAAACGGTTAGTTTTTATTTATTATGACAGATAAATGTATGAATAAGTGAATGATCATCGCAGTGAAATGAGCAACAGTTGCGAAAAGAAGGCACTGCACTCTCTCCTCCGCAGAGGTTCGATGGGGTGTTATGTGTATCCGCTGAACGAAGTGAGTGCAGGCGCAAAAGCTGAGCGGGTTGACCTCTGCCAGAAGCATGTCGTTTTCCAGTACATCCTTGTCGTTTTCTTGTACATCGATAGATTTCTCGCTCATCTCTAAATTTGACAGTTTCATTCTTGGCGGAAGTCAGCATTTACTTTGTCTCTACAGTTTGTGGTCGTTAATTTTAAGGTGAGATCTCACAATTTCTAGAAAAAAGCAAAATCGTTTGTATTCGAAGCCCCCCTTGAAACCCGTGGAGAGTGGACTTAGTACATTTCGCTTCGTAAAAGTCAACAATAGTCACGAACAAATAATGGCTTTTTCTGGGCTTGAAAGGCCTTTTAGCTTTTTATAATCTTATTATAAAAGACAGTTGTTTCATCACAGTAAATAACAAGCTTCCCGTGAGAACTAAATGCTTGTTAAATCACCGAAAGATCATTATAATTTCTTCTGATTAAACTTGTTTACAAGGTAAAAATATCAAGGTTGGTCGTTTTGGAGTATAGAAAAAAATACGCTTTGATTAAAACATTAAGCAAACTTGCTCTAGTCTCTTTTAAGACTGAATTGACAGTTTTTGTTTGGTCTCAGCTGGCAGACGTTTCCTCAATAAATCATTCCTTTGCATGCACTCTTTTACCTCCACACGATCGCCGCTCGTGTAACTTGAATTTCATTATTGTAGTGATGATTCAAGGCATCACAGCAAAATAAAAGCGTTTTCTAAACAGTCATCATGAAAGGAACAAACTTTCCCCGATTTCAGTCTAAGCATGTAGGTAAGTTTTCGTGAGTAAATCTCCACATCGCGCGACATGACAATTTCACAAACACCCGCCATTTTTATGACATAAGTACGCACACCACCCTATTTACAAAATGACTCCCCCGGATCGCAGCCTTATTGGGCGTGGTTTCTGGCAGAGGCTCCCGCCGTCGCCTTCCACGGAATTTTACGCCTGCACTCACTTTTCTCAGCGGAGCCTCTGCGGAGGAGAGAGGGCACTGCACCGGTATCGCAGAGTTCATGGTTCGAATCCCGTTCAATCCTGAATTTTTTTTTCAGGTTTTCTTTTCGCAACTGCTTATGTTGCGCATATAACTCGATGATAATTTACTTATTCATTCTTTCATCCGAAGAACAAATTTGAGTTTGAGATATGGAATGAGTGTTAAAGCTAGAAGGCTAGCTTTTATTCTTGGTTTTCACATGACGTCATAAAAAACTGAAATTCATAACTAAACACAATTTTGGGTTTTTACCTTCATCACATATAAGAAAATCTAAATTTCCCTCGGCTTGCTTGTTTTCAGCAGGATAGCATTCTTTGTTTTGAAAAAAGAGCAGTTTGAATTTTAGACTTTTGCGCAGTGCGTGACAGAAGGATTGCTGCTCTAAACATGTCACGTACATGAAAACATCGATTCGCCTCGTGTTTTTTTTAGGACATGTAATAGAAGCGTTAATGTCAATGTGTGAAAGTTCAGCAGAGAGAAGAAAGGCTTTGAAATAGCCAAGGCAAACTCCAGATGTTTTTGCTGGTTTCCGGCCGCCATGTTGGTGCCCATCAGACGGGGCACCAACATGGCGTCCCATACTAAACTCTGTAATTTTCCGTGGTACATTTTCTCGAATAACTCGATTAGGAGATATCGCACAGCCCTGTGGCTTTCACACGTTGTTTATGTATCACTCTTCTACAACATATCAATTTCTTGACTTTATCTCTTGAATGGTTGAGGATTTTATTTTTTCACTTGCGTGACGATGTGTGAGGTGAAAACCACCTATTTATTTATTATTTATTTATTTATTGCGCATGTCAGTAGCTTGTGTGTAGTTGAGGCGTCTAAATTGGTCATTTCCGAGAGTTGCTTTGAACCTCGATATGCAAGCGAGGCTTCGGGTTCCTCGTTTGAAATACTGTTTTCCACCTACTGAGGAAAGGAAAGTGCTTTCTGGGTGGTCCGGCGCCATTCTTCTCACTATGGATGTCTCTTCTCCACACTAAAACCTCATAACGAAGGCATTAACGCATGTCGACACTTCCTCCATACACACTTCTACCATTAGGGAAGTGTTCAAAACTACTCCACTCAAACAGGACCCACCAAACCACAAATTAGGTGATGGTCTCTGACTGCATCCCTCTTCCTCAACCTCAAAAGAAGGTTTCTTTACTACATAGCCACCCCTCTATTCAGCAGTAAAAAATTGACAATGAGATTCAAACCTCACTTTTCTTTAGTTATCAAGCAATGTTGACTCTTCCCGGCTGAATATTTTTTGTATAAATACAAATTTTAAAGTCAATAAAATTTTGTTGGTAATGTTCATGAGATAGGTAGTGTCTTCGATGGCCCTCAAAACCCCACCCCAACAAAGGTGGGTCCTCTTCGAACAAATTTGTAATGACGCGTTCCCTTAGTACCGAAACTCTACGTGACCTCATACCCATGTTCCTTACTATGAACAATTTTATTTATAGTAAAGTGTATCACATATAAGAAAGATGATTAATCACTTGCAAGGTAAAACGAAGCTTCAGACAAGCAGGAATGCTATAAATTGTAAGAAGGAGATATGTATATATAGAGCCGGAGAGGGAAGGATGAAAATCAGCCTTGTAACCAAATTCCCCACGGTTACGATCGAGTGAAATCTTGTTGCGCGTGAAAATTAGATGATATAAGGGACCTTGAGTAACGACGGCGGCAACGGTAACGAGAACTGTACATGTCCTGAAAAAACAACAGGCCAAAACAGCAACTCCGCAAGTGAACTACGCTTCTTTTGGTACATTTGTTTGTCGTCACTGCACGACTTGGACCTGAAGTTTCCTGATGGGACGTTTTATGGAGGACGTACTGACGCGAAGCGAATTTTTCTTTCTCTTAGCTATAGCTTAAGTTGGCTGTGATCTCCTTGGAAGAATTCAACTCCAGGAAATTTCACCTACATTTGACATTTAGAGCGGTTTCCAATCGAGTGTCGTAAAACCAAAACCAAAGTAATTACTCTGGCCAATCGCAACAGATGTAAACAACACAACAAGCTAATCAGAATTCAAAGCAAATACATGTAACTGGCGCCAAGCGCGGGAAAACGCGTGCAACCAAAACACGATTGGTTTTGGTTTGGATTCCCATTGGTTGAGAAAGTGGCGGGAGGCTTGTTAACCAATCACAGAGCGTAGTAAAGCAAGACCAAAGTGAACGCGAAATTGCTTTCGACACTCAATTGAAAACCGCTCTAAAACGAGTTGGAACAATCACGACGACGTATGAAAAAACGTGAATTCGTTTTTAAAAGTGACGTTTTCTTTGCCTTCGCCGTCATCGTTGCTAAAGCTCGCTGATATGCCTGAGCGCGGGTTGTGCTCTATTTTCGGTAGAGAGAAAGTGAGATTCCAATTTCTGCAAGGTTGAGTCATTTATATTTTTGAGATCTTTAACAGATCCTGCGTATACCTGCAGCATTTTTGTTGTGCGGTTCCTTGCTTATTGCTTACTCAGATTTCGTTCCCTAAAATTTAAGGCAAGTTTAATTTTCAGTTAAAGAATCCGATCCAATCAATTAAACTGTGCAACTTTACGGAGACTCCTATTAAAAGGCCATAAAATGGTGTGTTAATGCTTTCTTGCGGGTGAGAAGTTGTGTTTATTTAAATTCACACATTATCGCATTAAAAATGAATTACAATGTGGTTACAAATGACGACAAAAATGTTTACATATTAGTATATACCACACAAGAGAATAGTACTTTTGGCGCAAGCTGATTGGCTAGCTCTGTCACCTCCGAGCAGCCGAAGAGAAACAAGATGGCTTCCCGTTTCGCCACGGTTACTTACGGAGGAATTTATTTCGATAAACGAGGCGGCTGTTAAAAAAAAATACATAAATGGCAACAAAGTTTGGTTTGACGGCATTAAATGGTAAGTTAGTTAACCTTTTCAACTTCATATTCTAAGGCGAAAAATGAAAATACAATCCCTTGTTTACGAAAAATGCCGAGCACTAAAATTACAATGAAAACAATGAAACATCTATTATTTTTTAGCATGGTTTCAACAACAAGACGAGTTTCACAGAAAAATTGAAGAAATGGTGCACTGTAGGAACTAAACAGGTGTCTCCAAAAGTTTTATTTGTCTGCAAGAAAGCGAGACGGAACTCTCTACAATAAGAAACTCGCTTACCGCGCGCGAGATTTTATAATTTCTCAGTCGGTGAAAGTGATGGATATTTACCTCGGCTCGTAAATATCCATCACTATTCACCTTCACCTCGGTGAATAATTGTTAAATATTATCAAAATTGACCTTGAAGGATGGGACATTCCGTCCAGAGTAGCCCGCGAAGAACCGTAAATTGATTAGCGCGTGAGAGCGCGGCGCGGACGCGCATGATAGCGCGGGTGCGCGTGATAGCGCAGGCGCTGGCGGGACTTACAGTATCAGGAAGCGGGACATTGGTCAGCCATCGCACGGTTCAACTCGTGTAAATTAATGCACTAGTCAATTGAAACCCCCACCCCCCCGACCCGGGACAGATAGGGGGATAATAGGGGCATATCAGCACTTTTGATCAGAGATCTGTCCCCTGGGGGTGGTAGATAAGATGTGTTTTGCTTCTTTACAGTGTCCCCACCTCGGGGAATCAGGGAGATTTGACTGTGGTTAACTGGTACCGAAGTTCGTCGCGAAGTCAATCGACTGCACGTTGTCATTTTCGCGCCATCCATATTGGCTGATTATTGGCAAAATGCTTCGCAAAATTCGGTTTAAAGACAATTCAAAAGAAAGAAGAAAATTTATTCCAGCTCTATGGAAAACTCTGCCTATAAACTCATGGTGCAGCCATGGGTACAAAAATGGCAGTCGCCTCTTAGTATATAGACGACATATTTTCCCTCTGGACTTTAAGGAGAGGAGATGATGCAGTTCATTGAGCAAGCAAACAAACACCACCCCTGAAATTTCAGAAACAGAAACATTTCTGGATACAAACATTTATAAAGGTGTAAGATTCAGAAGCAATTCAGTTCTTGATGTGCGTAAGCACTTCAAACCTACTGAAACATTTCAATATACGCACTTCTCTTCGTGCCACCCACCAGGGGTCAAAAAAGGCTTCATCAAAGGCGAAGCACTGAGACTTCTCATAACAAACTTTTCTAAAAACATATTTGAAGAGTAAATTCAAAATCCTCTGAATCACGGCTACAGGAAAGAGGTTATCCCGAGAACTTAAACTTAAAACAAATTCTCATGAAAGCCTGGCATTTAATAGAGCAACAACCATTGCTCAAAGAAATCTACAAAGACCTTCCCCTCATATGTTACACTGAGAGGGCAGTCATTCAAAGATACACCCGTGAGAGCCAAATTATAAAAAAGGCTTAAACACGCGCTAGGAAGCAGTGCAGGCCTGTTACTCTTGTACCCAATGTGATTACTTGTGATAATCCTGGCTGCCCTATAGAGTTGTTCCATTTCGAATGCATGGGACTTGAGGATGCACCGAGTCGAAAGCGGCTTTACACTGAATGTGCTGTTTAACATTTTCAAAGCTACCACTGTTCAGAAATGCTCTGTTGTAATGTGAAATTCATATTCTTGCAAAATTTAATAATCCACAACAAGTTTTGTTTAATAAAATGTATTAAAAGAAAACTATTGCCTTATTAAAGAATACTTTGCTCCAGATTAATTCAGTGTGAACGGTTTCTTTTGTCTTGTTTTGTTTGGTTTGGGTTTTTTTTAACCCCTTGCCAATTTGTTCCCAGGGGGAGGGGAATTTGATCTCAAGATTTTCCCCAGGGGCTGGAGGTTTTGGTATGATTTGATCAGGGCCTTTGTCAAATCCCCCTACCTGTCCCGGGTCCGGGGGGGTGGGGGTTTCAATTGACTAGTGCATAACCGAAGGGTCAAACGTTTTCTTTTTATTTTAATAAAATAATAAACATTCTTTGTTTAAATAGAGTTACAGCTTTGTATGCCCACAGATTTATTTCAAATCATTTTTGATTGTTGGAGTAAGAGAATGATTTGAATATTCAGCCCTTTTAAAGTTATCGGAGGATAAAAATAAACAGGATCAACGGAATTTTAAATGGTATTCAATTCAATATAAAGCTATTGACAGCGCAATTAGCACTCTTTGTTTGAAACGATTCAGATCATCGGCTGCCAATTTTAATTTCCGCACCACACGACCAAAAAAATTTGCATACCGAACCAAAATTTTTGATTAGGCTCTGTTTTACATTAGCTATCAACGAGCTTTCAAAGCCGGTGTTATTTTAGTGAACTGATATACTAATCGATCGATCTTTATCATACCTTCCTTTACAGATGACCACACAGACTGAACGCTAAAACATGGCTCCCCAAATCGTGTTGATCTCCGGTTGTTCGAGCGGCATAGGACTCGCTACTGCTGTGCTTCTCGCTAAAGATGCTGAGAAACGCTTCAAGGTTTACGCCACCATGAGAAATCTGGCGAAGAAAGGACAACTGGAGGAAGAAGGAAAGGAATATCTTGGAGACACGTTGATTATCAAACAGATGGATGTGAGCAGTGATGAATCAGTCAAAAACGCAGTGCAAGAAGTGCTTGATACTGAAGGAAGAATTGATGTGTTGTGTAAGTTCAATTGTTATTTTCTGTTCTCTGAATGCTCATTCAAATCGGTTATTCTTCGCTAATTTTACCTTGCTTAAGCTGTTAAACAGAGTCGCTTCGATCTTTCCTGGGTTAATTTTCCTCCTCGTTCAAACATATTTATTTTCTTTAGTCTAAAATCTGATCTTTCGTTCATTTTTTTAGAACGTAAATCTAGGACACGCATTTGTTTTGACATACAAAGCGAGTACAATAGTTGGAGGTTGTTTTTAAAACGCTCTTATTTTAATCACTCACAGTAAAATACATTGTGGAATGTTATCAGGACGAGCATAAAATATCGCTGGCGTCAGGTTAAGGCTATTCATTTGGAATTCATTATTAAAAACCAACACCTCACACCTCCTTGAAGTACAAGTATAAAGTACTGCACTGAAAAGCGTTCATTGTAAATGGATGATCCCAAGGGAACGTACCCATTGATAAAGCATTTTATCCTCACATCTTATCGTTGACCGAAATCACCATATGTGAAACTGATAATATAATGAACGTATCCCCAGGCAGCCGATGTAGTATTGTTTATTTAGTCAAATTCAGTCAGGTTTGAGATAAGCCCAAATGTAGAGCAGCACTGAAAGCCGGAGTCCGGAAAAGAAAAACCGGAAACCGGAACCGGAATTCCGGATTATCCGAAACTACAATGCGGAGAGGGAAATATTTAATGGTGAAATATATGACCTGGGGTAAAAAAAACGGAATAAAAAACTGAAATCACTCGTTGGCATAAAAGAAAACGTTGTTTATAAATGAAGCAGTGTCTTACGGGACAGAGAGAAACAACGTACAGGTGAGATCGAGAGACAACTTGGATTGCTTCAGACCGTACAGATGGCGGACTCTCCAATTAAGCGGTAACTTACCTGAGTGCATACTTTCTTCCTCTTTTGTTTCATCCATTTTCCAGGTACCCCGTTTCGACTTGTTTTGAAAAAAGGCTGTTAATTTTTTCGGAAGGTAGCGAAGTGAAACTACAGGTAGAGTGAGGGAAAGTTCCAGGTAGGTCGGCAAATCGGAACCGAAGCGTGCTAAAGGAGCGAAGTCAAGTCTGACGAAAATCATTTGGTGGATTTACTGATTTTGTTCCGGGTCGTAATTTATTTATTCATTCTATATGATTTACTCACAAATACTGAATAATTGTCGAACTACCGAGTTTGTGATGTTGCCTTATTATATGGCTGGCTCCGCGAGCGGGCAAGATGAGTCAAATCCTGCGCTGTGATTGGCTACCCGAGCGGGCAAGATGGAGCTATCTTGCCCGCTCGGGATTACCCGTTGCCCGTCCGCTTGGCATCGAAAGTTTAATCCCAACAACAATGCGGGTTTTCTTCGATTTTCTCGTTGTTTTGGGGGAAAACGCTCACTAAAAAGTTCGGTAAACTCTCAACATTTGCCTAAAGGAAAGGAAAGAGAATGGAATCGTCCTGGTGTAGTGAAAACTTTGTTTCAGCTACAATGAATGTGAGTTGAATCGGTGAGTTGCTCTGCGTGTAGTATTTTAGATAGAATTGATTTTGAAAAACTTATCGTCTCAAGTCGAGTGCTAAATTGATAAGTTCTCTAGGTTTGCAATGACTGTATTTAAATAATAGCGTAGTGGAAGTTGCGGTTAGTGTTTACAGCAGTTCAGAAAAGTATTTTTTTTAAGTTCGCCGAAGAAGCTCACGTTTTTAATTTAGCCGCGTCTTGCTTGTTGTAAACAACAAAATCTTGTCAAAGTTTCGCCCAGTTTTCTGATTTATCTGCTCTTTTTTTCGGCTTATGTTTGCATATAATCTCAAAATCTATTGTTTCATTCAAGAATTAATGATTGGAAGCCGAAAACTGTGTAAAAATTTTTATTATTTACGCCACCGCGCGATCGGCTGAAAATGGCGAGTTTGCCGGATTCTATTCAAATCTTCCCGCTCATGCGAAAATCTAAATTTTTCGTTCTCAATAATTGTATACTCCCTTTAAGCCATTATAAAGTTAGAACCCTAAGATAATTTAGGATTCCTTGTTTTCCACGATTACATGCTAATCCAAAAATGCACTGAAAATAAATCTTGCACCGGCCGGCTAATGAAGAATTTCTTTCCGAGTAGAGCAGTTTCATGTCGTGTTTTGTTTTGTTGTTGTAGTTTTAACTTGATGGTAAAGCCATATAATAAATCCTTTATTGACCAAGCTTGTTCGGTCAAGATGGATGGATATTGGCCTCGTTCTTTTTTTGCGTTTTTATGGACCTCGACTTCGTCTCGGTCCATAAAAACGCAAAAAAAGAACTTGGCCAATATCCAGCCATCTTGACCTCACGCTTGGTCAATAACGCATATGTATTAAAGATGTTCGTTATCGCGGGTGTTTTGCTGCGTAATCAATCACTGAAGCTGCAAACTGAAAACAGATAATTTGCTGGCCATGCAAAATGAAATCTTGCGAACGCAGTTTACTGTAGGTGATATTTGTGGTCTCCTGAAATCTTAATACAGTTTCAAAGCAAAACATAGAGACTATCAAATTAATTTTCTTTACTTCGTGGGCGATCATTTTTAAACCGTAGGACACTCATTTTTCATTGGCGGGAAATAATGGCTTTAATTAATTAGATTTTTTCTCTGGTGTTACGTATCGAAAAATGTAAAATTTGCGTTTGACAAGAACGTCACTTCATTCCACTAATAAGCGTTCAACTCTTTCCCAAGCAGTTAATGTTTAGTTTCCGTATTGTAGTTTCCGATTCCGGAATCCGGACTCCGGCTGTTAGTGCTGGTCTTAAATTAAATTAAACCACCTCAGTTCATGTTTTATTATGAATTTCTCCCAGTTTTAAGACAGCTTTCACCCGCTGTACTAACAAACCAAGCATACAAAAAAGCCTGCGTTATTATACAAACTTAGTCTCCTACGCAGCCGTTCTTAATGTCGTCACGCGTCACGCAACGCTCCTCCTCGAGTTGCGTGACCCGTGACGACACTAAGAACGGCTGCGTAGGAGACTAATAGAAACTCGCCTGCAGATTGAATTCACAGAGACCGAGACCTATAAACGTTTTGGCTTACCCTTAAAATTTTGCCGAGTCTTATTGTTTCAAATTGATCAGATGAAGCACGGATAGTTTTTAGTAGCGGAGAGCGGACTATTTAAAAAATAGAGTGTTTCTGTCTCGGGACTATCGCCTGATAGTTGCCCTGTGAAAATTGGTTGTCCTTAAACAAATATTTGCTAGAGAGACAAAGCTTCGAGGGCTTATCAGATGCTAGTTTTAAGAACATCACTAATTATGAATTTCCAAGCAGGTGGGGGGGGGGGGGGGGGGGGACTGTCAGACTAATAGTCTCGAGACTATTAGTTTTTATTGTTCACCTCATTAAAACTAGCATATATGCCCTCGGAGCTTCGTTTCTCGGGTAAATATTTGTTTTAAGAAATCATATCTTCTCGTTGTAACTATGAGCCAAATTAGCAACAAAATTAATACTATCCAGAACTGGGATTGCTAGTAAGTCACTAATCTGCCTTTTTTTTTTTTTTAATTAGAATATTTTATTAGAGTTAGTATTTACAAGAAACAGTAACAGTAAACTATACAAAGTACATATAAACAGTAGCGTTTTACAAGATATTCTGAAGTATATACGTAAGTTACGATAGATTTTATGTACGGTACATATGTATATTATCATACCTACAAGGGAAAGAAAAAAAACAGGTAACGACAAAAATAAAGTGTTTAAAGAAAAAAAAATAATTACAAAAAAATTCCATATATTTCAGTGAATTTAGTACGTTTGTTGTTTTGAATAGCAATTTCTCTTTGTATATTTACTTTTTCCATTAAGAGTGACAGAAAACTGTCGAAACATAGTTTTTCATCGTGTAAGCATTTGCAATATATGGAGAATTTCGCGATAAGGAGTGTGTAGTTTAAAGCGTACATGTGCATCTTATTGTCAAAAATTCCATATAAAATCATGCTGTTTGATAATATGATATTTCTGAACTAATCTGCCTTGCTTTAACCCGTCAGACAAGTACACTACAGGCCAACAATACTGCAGTCGTGACATAGCATATTTTGTATGCTGTGTTGACAGAGGTAATATGGAAGAACGACTGAATGGTCTTATAATGACGGAATGAATGAAAGAACGAACGAAACTGACAAATGGAGGAATGGATGGAGGAATGATTGTTAGTTTGTTTTCATCCAACAGTTAACAATGCTGGAATCGGCGTATGGTCAGTATTGGAATGCACACCTATCAACATGGCAAAAGACCTGTTCGAGGTGAACTACTTTGGCGCCCTGAGGCTGATTCAAGCTGTGTTGCCAAGTATGAAAGCAAGGCAAAGCGGTCATATCATCAACAACAGCAGCCATCTTGGGATTGTTGGAACACCTTTCAATGCACTGTATTGCTCAACGAAGTTCGCCTTGGAGGGACTCACTGAAGCTATAGCTCCAACATTGCTGCATTTTAATATCAGGTAATGGTCATTTTTCTTACTTTATAACTGAGAACAAAGACCCGCGCAGTTATTAACGTAACTTAAGCAGTTGCAAAAAGAAAGCCTGAAAACCATATTCAGGCTTGAACGGGATTCAAACTCATGACCTCGGCAATCCCGGTGCAGTGCTCTACCAACTGAGCTATCAAACCAACTGGGAGCTGGTCATTTTGTGAGTTCGTAATATACCCGTGAAGGATGAATAAATTAATGCCGAAAATATATGAAACATATATTTAAACTGCGGATGAACAATTAAATAGAAGAAAGACCCCCGCAGTTATTTCCGCAACTTAAGCAGTTGCAAAAAGAAAGCCTGTCAACAAAATTTTCTTACTTGTGAAAGCTATGACAAATTTGAAACCAAATAAAAAGAACAATACCACCAGAAAAGAATAAAGAGTGTATTTCTGTGGTGCTGTTTTAAATTATCGTGCTGTGAAGGGATTAATGTTGTAGTCTGTGCATTAAACCCTTAAGTGTAGTACGTTTCTGTTGTGAAAATAAAATTTAAAATATCAAAAAAGAAAAGAAAAAAAGAAATATAAATCAATGAATGTATCGTTTGGGTCAAGGGTTGAACGTACACTGCAGTACAAATTGAGGGCACTGCAAATCACTAAAAGAAGTAAAACAGACCTGATGCAACACGTTTAAAATCCCAAGGTTGGGAAGCTGACCATTTGGCTCAATTTACAAGCGAGCTGAAGAATTGAAGAATGTATTGAAGTTGTTTTTAGTGAGAGAAAGGACTTGGTTATGGTTATGAATTAATACACCACGTGCACATTTTTACATGGTCTCATGGCGATTTACAATTCTAGCTTCTGTAGCGTGAGGTCCGACGTCAGCATGTGAAGCAACCGCAGGCAGCCGCTATCAGTCCATATTTTGAGCTCAACCCCCCGTCCCCGACCCACGCATGAACGAGAAAGACAGATGAAATCACAGATAGAGATAGACCACCACGCCGGGGATTACGTCCCTTACTCCTTTTGAACAGTGTTTGGGTTCTTTAACGTCCTACAAATTATTAGGAACAAGTGTTGTGAGACAAGACCTACGGTTTATCGTCCTTATCCGAGAAGACTAGAAAGTCTAACCGTTTGCAGATATCATTACAAAGGCAACACTTTTTCTTAAGTTATTTAAAGATCCAGAGTGTTGGTCCGGACGGGGTTTGAACCCCCAACCTTCCGCACGATAGTCCGGTGCTCAACCAACTAAGCTAACCAGTTCGCGGTTGAACAAGGGGCCTCTGAATTTCAAGTGCGCGCCGATGAGCACTCAGCTACGCTGTCTTCCTGGTGCTGTTTATTAGCTGTACAAGGTCGCTCTAACTATTTACTTAAGGAATAAATTACAATTCAAAATTACACCTTCGAACGTTAAAAGAATACTCTCATTTCCATTTGCCTGTGACCAAGAGGCCACGCTATCTCTCTGGCGCCGTTTACTATGGTGTACAAGATCGCCCTAACTTTAAGTTTAGGAATAAATTACAATTCAAATGACCGTAGTACAACTTCAGAGTGGTAAAAGTACTTTCATTTCAATTTGCCTGTTTTTAAATTTTCTCACGAAATCGATTTAAATTTGAGCGTTTAATTCACCAGGGTGATAGTTTTTCTTTGCTATGTAGGTGTACATTGGTCGAGGAAGGCCCAGTACAGACAGCCGCGATGGAAAATTCCAGAAACTGGGCTGGGAATTTTGATATGTTAGCCGCTGACCAAAAGACTCAGGAACTATTTGGACGGTTTGCCGGCAGGATGCAGCAGCGCTTCCTCAACACAATCCAAACTTCAAACGAGATCGCAGAAATTGTGAAAAGCGTTATCCTTAGTGAGAAACCTAATGTACGCTATCAGACGAATGAGAAGTATAACCCGCAAGAAGTGAAGGCAAAACTTACTGATCCAACTGGGAATTCTTCGGTGGAAATGGTGAAAAAGGCTTTCCTCGATGAAGAAGAAAAAGAAGAAGACACACTTTGAATAAATGTGTTCAAGTTAAACCTGCGATAATAGATTCTTTTCTTTTTTAAAGCATGGAAAGGTGTTGAAAGATCAATTCAATGTAGAAACGATCCATTTGCCCATGAATTAATATGACTATGAGTATGGTTATGCCAATGTCAATGACTTTGACTATGACAACTGTTTCTTAAAATGTGGTTCCTGTCCTAAGACAATAAACACGTTTGAGCCAAGCAGTCTTTTTCCCCTCTCAGCCTCTGCTTCAACTGATTTATGTCTTCAGTTTTTAACTTTTCCGAAGCAAATGGTAGCCATTTTAGTATGCGCTTTGGAGCATGTGTGTAAAAATGCTCTTTTTTACGAAAAACTTTTTCTTGAATTTGTTGGCAACTCATAGTGACAGCAGGTGACTATATAATAAAACAATATGCAGTTCCGCACAAGTATTAGGCTGATTTAGCAACAGAACGGGAAGGTCAGTTGGGACAACGGCGCGCTCATCAAGAATGCCCATATATAGTCGAAATAGACTCGTGTCCAGACTATTCCGCAAGCTCTCACGTCCTCAAATGACGTTCCCGTTCTGTTGCTAAATCAGCCCACTATTTACCTCTCCCAGGCCTCTCTATCAACGAATCCTCCTCGGTAATCTTGACCTCATTACGACGTCAGATTTTTTTTACCATGCCTCCTCCTTCGCCTTTCGTATAATGTGTACTAATGGTTGAAACTGATCAGCCAGTTTGTCTAACGTAAAAGGTGGTCTGCAATAAACAGAAGGACTATTATGCTAAGGTAAGTAGTTGTGATAAATAATAATTAATAATAATTAATATTTGTATGGCGCAAATTAACATATACACAAAGCTTAGACCGCCACACCGGGGACTACCTCCCCTACTTTTTTTTTGAACAGTGTGTGGGTTCTTTTACGTCCCGCAGATTATTAGGAACAAGTGTTGTGAGACGGGACCTACGGTGTATCGTGCTTATCCGTGAACAGTAGAAACTCTTCACGGATAAGCACGATAAACCGTAGGTCCCTTCTCACAACACTTGTTCCTAATAATCTGCGGGACGTAAAAGAACCCACACACTGTTAAAAAAAAAAAGTAGGGGAGGTAGTCCCCGGTGTGGCGTTTGCAGATGTCATTACAAAGGCAACACTTTCTCCTAAGTTATTTAAATACCCTTGCCAAACCCATTGCTGATGTTTCTCAATTAGTTGTGTCAAAAAAAAAAAAAAAAAAAAAAAAAAACGATTTATTTTCGTGAATATCTGTTTATGGGTGAAATGTCACCTCAACATTTCTTAATATTGACAATAACTAAATTAATTTTGCTTTACGAAGGGGAAATGTGTCGTTTCAAGAGCTACAGGCAATTACAAGAGGACTTGCGACAACACTCAGTACAAAAAGCGGCTTTTTCCAATTTATTTCATTCAAGCTCGCACATTAGTTACACTCAGTCTTTGTTCGCCTTCGCGATCTAGTCATGACATCTCTGATTATCAGCAGCCAATCGCGTAACGAACCTGTGAAAAGATGATTGACAGGATCTTGATGTGGACCACGCCCACTTTTCCCTTATTTCTTACCATGCAATCGTGACTCGGCTTTATTTCTCATTGAGGCCACTGCTCGAAACATGTCTCCTAAAATCGTGTTGATCTCCGGTTGCTCTAGCGGCATCGGACTCGCTACTGCTGTGCTTCTCGCTAAAGATGCTGAGAAACGCTTCAAGGTTTACGCCACCATGAGAAATCTGGCGAAGAAAGGACAACTGGAGGAAGAAGGAAAGGAATATCTTGGAGACACATTGATTATCAAGCAGATGGATGTGAGCAGTGATGAGTCAGTCAAAAACGCAGTGCAGGAAGTGCTTGATACTGAAGGAAGAATTGACATATTGTGTAAGTACATAGTATTTTTTGGGAATAGTTTTATCCCCCATGTATCGGCATCTCGATCATTCCATGAAATCAATATGTCCCTTTTTCTTGTCTCCTAGCATGTTAATTAGATTAAATGTCTTGTTTTCCTACATGCTGCCAGTGGATCTCTTGTTCAGTTACACAATGAACACTCAAACAATATCTTAACGATGACAGAACTATTTTTGATACATTAATTAACATAGTTATTATTGTACCAAAGTTCATGCATCAATCACCAGAAAATTTAGTCTTTTTCATCACCAGACAAGACCGTACAGCTTGTTTCAACAAGCTACAGTGTCTATTAAATGATTTATGTACTAATAGGTTTCTATTTATTTGTGAAGGAGAATAACACAAAAGAAACTTTGTCTCTCAATCACGGCAAAAGCAATGAGCCAGTGTGAGATATCAGCTTCGTGTCAGAGGAGGTGAATTAATTAAGTAACTTACTTAATTAATTCGCCTCCTCTGACACGAAGCTGATATCTCACACTAAGCATAATATCCGTTACGGCCACATTGAGCGCACGATATTCGGTGATACTCCATTTCAATCTTCCACAATTCTATCTAAGCTTCACGCAAAATAATATACTCTTGCCATACGTTTAACTTTTCCTAAGCTGATCTGTTTTCAAAATTCTGTATAATTCAGCAAATAAACCAATTAAATGACTAGGCAAATTACACTCTTAAAGGGAGGGGTTCACGGTTCTCCGCATGTCAATGAATCAGAATACTTTTTTGCCTTCGCTCGCTATGACCCAAGCCTGTTTAATTTAATTCGTTGTTTATGGATTATTCGGAAGGGGATAGGTAACTCAGGTGGTAATTTTTTTCATATGATTGCGTTAGTTCGCATGCAAAAAACTGTAAACACATCAACCGTTAAAGAAATGCTACGGGTCAACGCTAAATTCCAGTTTATTTTTGTTTCTCTGTTCTCTGAATGCTCATTACAATTCAAATCGGTTATTCTTAGCCAATCTTACCTTGCTTAAGCTGTTAAACAGAGTCGCTTTGATCTTTCCTGGGCAAATTTTCCTCCTCGTTCAGACATATTTATTTTCCTTAGTTTAAAATCTGATCTTTCTTGACATTTGTAGAACGTAGATCTAGGACACGAGCATTTATTTTGACATACAAAGCGGGCACAATAGTTGGTGGCTGTTTAACGCTTTTATTTTAATCACTTCACAGTAAGATACATTGTGGAATGTTATCGGACAGGACGAGCATAAAATATCGCTGGCTTAGGTCTAGGCAGAGGCTAAGTACTCTCACAGAGTCCCCGACATTTGCAATTAATGATTTTCAAGTTAGCCAGGTCACTACTGCAAAATCACTTGGAGTGACCATCGATGACAGACTTGATTGGAGTGGCCATATATATCGAGAAAGTAACAAAGAAAGTCGCTTCTGGTATTGGCGCCATAAAACAAATAAGGCACCTTGTCCCTCAGGCGACCTTACAACTAATATATCAAGCTTTAATACAGCCCTACTTTGATTATTGCAACATTGTTTGGGGAAACTGTGGGATAACCTTACGTAATAAGGTTCAAAAGCTACAAAACAGAGCAGCCCGTGTTTTGACCTACTCAAGCTATGACGTAGATGCCGGTCACCTTTTCAAACTTCTAGGGTGGAAAAACCTAGCTTGCCAGCAACAATTTCAAAGAGCTACGATGGTTTACAGGTCTCTGCACGGGTTGGCTTTAAACTATCCTAGTTCTAAATTTGAAAGGCAAGAAGTGGCATATAACCTAAGAGACTCTGAAAATAAACTCAACGTTCTATTACCGCGCACAAACTGTTACAAAAACAGCTTCAGCTATAGTGGCGCCATTCTCTGGAACAGTCTTCCTTGTAACTTAAGGGAAGCAGAGTCCCTTGGGCAATTTAAACGATTACTCAAAGAACTGTAAGGCACGGCATTCGTGGAAAGCAGCTTTTTTATTTAAATTGTACCGTGGATAAATAAAGATTATCATATCATATCATATCATATCATATCATATCATATCATATCACATCACATCACATCACATCACATCACATCACATCACATCACATCACATCACATCACATCACATCACATCACATCACATCACATCACATCACATCATATCATATCATATCATATCATACCATATCATATCATATTACATATGATATCATATCATATCATATATCATATCATGTCATATCATATCATCATATCATATCATATCATATCATATCATATCATATCATATCATATCATATCATATCATATCATATCATATCATATCATATCATATCATATCATATCATATCAAGGCCATTCATTCGGAATTCATTATTAAAAACCAACACCACACCTCCTTGAAATACTGCACTGAAAAGCGTTCATTGTAAAATGGTGACACGATGATTGACCATGATCCGAGTGATCTTGGATCATTGATCCTGATCTGGATCATCCCAAGGGAACGTACCCATCGACAAAGCACTGACTTTATCCAATGTCAGCCTAATAGTCTGGAGACTATTAGTTTTTTATTTACCTAATTAAAACTAGCATATATGCCCTCGAAGCTTCGTTTGTCGGGTATATATTTGTTTTAAGAACATCATATCTTCTCGTTGTACATAACTATTATCCGAAATTAGCACCAAAATTAATACTATTCAGAACTCGGATTGCTAGTAATCTGCCTTGCTTAAACCGTCAGACAGGTACACTACAGGCCAACAATCGGTGCAGTCATAACAAAATATGTTGTGTGCAGTATTGACTTAATATGGAACTGTGACGAAATGAATGAAGAAACGAACGAAACGGAGGGATGGATGGAGGAATGATTGTAAGTTTACTTTCATCCAACAGTTAACAATGCTGGGATCGGGGTATTTTCTGTATTGGAGTGCACACCTATCAACATGGCAAAAGACCTGTTCGAGGTGAACTACTTTGGCGCCCTGAGGCTTATTCAAGCTGTGTTGCCAAGTATGAAAGCAAAGCAAAGCGGTCATATCATCAACAACAGCAGCCATCTTGGGATTGTTGGAGCACCTTTCAATGCACTGTATTGCTCAACGAAGTTCGCCTTGGAGGGACTCACTGAAGCTATAGCTCCAACATTGCTGCATTTTAATATCAGGTAATGGTCATTTTTCTTACTTTATAACTGAGAACAAAGACCCGCGCAGTTATTAACGTAACTTAAGCAGTTGCAAAAAGAAAGCCTGAAAACCATATTCAGGCTTGAACGGGATTCAAACTCATGACCTCGGCAATCCCGGTGCAGTGCTCTACCAACTGAGCTATCAAACCAACTGGGAGCTGGTCATTTTGTGAGTTCGTAATATACCCGTGAAGGATGAATAAATTAATGCCGAAAATATATGAAACATATATTTAAACTGCGGATGAACAATTAAATAGAAGAAAGACCCCCGCAGTTATTTCCGCAACTTAAGCAGTTGCAAAAAGAAAGCCTGTCAACAAAATTTTCTTACTTGTGAAAGCTATGACAAATTTGAAACCAAATAAAAAGAACAATACCACCAGAAAAGAATAAAGAGTGTATTTCTGTGGTGCTGTTTTAAATTATCGTGCTGTGAAGGGATTAATGTTGTAGTCTGTGCATTAAACCCTTAAGTGTAGTACGTTTCTGTTGTGAAAATAAAATTTAAAATATCAAAAAAGAAAAGAAAAAAAGAAATATAAATCAATGAATGTATCGTTTGGGTCAAGGGTTGAACGTACACTGCAGTACAAATTGAGGGCACTGCAAATCACTAAAAGAAGTAAAACAGACCTGATGCAACACGTTTAAAATCCCAAGGTTGGGAAGCTGACCATTTGGCTCAATTTACAAGCGAGCTGAAGAATTGAAGAATGTATTGAAGTTGTTTTTAGTGAGAGAAAGGACTTGGTTATGGTTATGAATTAATACACCACGTGCACATTTTTACATGGTCTCATGGCGATTTACAATTCTAGCTTCTGTAGCGTGAGGTCCGACGTCAGCATGTGAAGCAACCGCAGGCAGCCGCTATCAGTCCATATTTTGAGCTCAACCCCCCGTCCCCGACCCACGCATGAACGAGAAAGACAGATGAAATCACAGATAGAGATAGACCACCACGCCGGGGATTACGTCCCTTACTCCTTTTGAACAGTGTTTGGGTTCTTTAACGTCCTACAAATTATTAGGAACAAGTGTTGTGAGACAAGACCTACGGTTTATCGTCCTTATCCGAGAAGACTAGAAAGTCTAACCGTTTGCAGATATCATTACAAAGGCAACACTTTTTCTTAAGTTATTTAAAGATCCAGAGTGTTGGTCCGGACGGGGTTTGAACCCCCAACCTTCCGCACGATAGTCCGGTGCTCAACCAACTAAGCTAACCAGTTCGCGGTTGAACAAGGGGCCTCTGAATTTCAAGTGCGCGCCGATGAGCACTCAGCTACGCTGTCTTCCTGGTGCTGTTTATTAGCTGTACAAGGTCGCTCTAACTATTTACTTAAGGAATAAATTACAATTCAAAATTACACCTTCGAACGTTAAAAGAATACTCTCATTTCCATTTGCCTGTGACCAAGAGGCCACGCTATCTCTCTGGCGCCGTTTACTATGGTGTACAAGATCGCCCTAACTTTAAGTTTAGGAATAAATTACAATTCAAATGACCGTAGTACAACTTCAGAGTGGTAAAAGTACTTTCATTTCAATTTGCCTGTTTTTAAATTTTCTCACGAAATCGATTTAAATTTGAGCGTTTAATTCACCAGGGTGATAGTTTTTCTTTGCTATGTAGGTGTACATTGGTCGAGGAAGGCCCAGTACAGACAGCCGCGATGGAAAATTCCAGAAACTGGGCTGGGAATTTTGATATGTTAGCCGCTGACCAAAAGACTCAGGAACTATTTGGACGGTTTGCCGGCAGGATGCAGCAGCGCTTCCTCAACACAATCCAAACTTCAAACGAGATCGCAGAAATTGTGAAAAGCGTTATCCTTAGTGAGAAACCTAATGTACGCTATCAGACGAATGAGAAGTATAACCCGCAAGAAGTGAAGGCAAAACTTACTGATCCAACTGGGAATTCTTCGGTGGAAATGGTGAAAAAGGCTTTCCTCGATGAAGAAGAAAAAGAAGAAGACACACTTTGAATAAATGTGTTCAAGTTAAACCTGCGATAATAGATTCTTTTCTTTTTTAAAGCATGGAAAGGTGTTGAAAGATCAATTCAATGTAGAAACGATCCATTTGCCCATGAATTAATATGACTATGAGTATGGTTATGCCAATGTCAATGACTTTGACTATGACAACTGTTTCTTAAAATGTGGTTCCTGTCCTAAGACAATAAACACGTTTGAGCCAAGCAGTCTTTTTCCCCTCTCAGCCTCTGCTTCAACTGATTTATGTCTTCAGTTTTTAACTTTTCCGAAGCAAATGGTAGCCATTTTAGTATGCGCTTTGGAGCATGTGTGTAAAAATGCTCTTTTTTACGAAAAACTTTTTCTTGAATTTGTTGGCAACTCATAGTGACAGCAGGTGACTATATAATAAAACAATATGCAGTTCCGCACAAGTATTAGGCTGATTTAGCAACAGAACGGGAAGGTCAGTTGGGACAACGGCGCGCTCATCAAGAATGCCCATATATAGTCGAAATAGACTCGTGTCCAGACTATTCCGCAAGCTCTCACGTCCTCAAATGACGTTCCCGTTCTGTTGCTAAATCAGCCCACTATTTACCTCTCCCAGGCCTCTCTATCAACGAATCCTCCTCGGTAATCTTGACCTCATTACGACGTCAGATTTTTTTTACCATGCCTCCTCCTTCGCCTTTCGTATAATGTGTACTAATGGTTGAAACTGATCAGCCAGTTTGTCTAACGTAAAAGGTGGTCTGCAATAAACAGAAGGACTATTATGCTAAGGTAAGTAGTTGTGATAAATAATAATTAATAATAATTAATATTTGTATGGCGCAAATTAACATATACACAAAGCTTAGACCGCCACACCGGGGACTACCTCCCCTACTTTTTTTTTGAACAGTGTGTGGGTTCTTTTACGTCCCGCAGATTATTAGGAACAAGTGTTGTGAGACGGGACCTACGGTGTATCGTGCTTATCCGTGAACAGTAGAAACTCTTCACGGATAAGCACGATAAACCGTAGGTCCCTTCTCACAACACTTGTTCCTAATAATCTGCGGGACGTAAAAGAACCCACACACTGTTAAAAAAAAAAAGTAGGGGAGGTAGTCCCCGGTGTGGCGTTTGCAGATGTCATTACAAAGGCAACACTTTCTCCTAAGTTATTTAAATACCCTTGCCAAACCCATTGCTGATGTTTCTCAATTAGTTGTGTCAAAAAAAAAAAAAAAAAAAAAAAAAAACGATTTATTTTCGTGAATATCTGTTTATGGGTGAAATGTCACCTCAACATTTCTTAATATTGACAATAACTAAATTAATTTTGCTTTACGAAGGGGAAATGTGTCGTTTCAAGAGCTACAGGCAATTACAAGAGGACTTGCGACAACACTCAGTACAAAAAGCGGCTTTTTCCAATTTATTTCATTCAAGCTCGCACATTAGTTACACTCAGTCTTTGTTCGCCTTCGCGATCTAGTCATGACATCTCTGATTATCAGCAGCCAATCGCGTAACGAACCTGTGAAAAGATGATTGACAGGATCTTGATGTGGACCACGCCCACTTTTCCCTTATTTCTTACCATGCAATCGTGACTCGGCTTTATTTCTCATTGAGGCCACTGCTCGAAACATGTCTCCTAAAATCGTGTTGATCTCCGGTTGCTCTAGCGGCATCGGACTCGCTACTGCTGTGCTTCTCGCTAAAGATGCTGAGAAACGCTTCAAGGTTTACGCCACCATGAGAAATCTGGCGAAGAAAGGACAACTGGAGGAAGAAGGAAAGGAATATCTTGGAGACACATTGATTATCAAGCAGATGGATGTGAGCAGTGATGAGTCAGTCAAAAACGCAGTGCAGGAAGTGCTTGATACTGAAGGAAGAATTGACATATTGTGTAAGTACATAGTATTTTTTGGGAATAGTTTTATCCCCCATGTATCGGCATCTCGATCATTCCATGAAATCAATATGTCCCTTTTTCTTGTCTCCTAGCATGTTAATTAGATTAAATGTCTTGTTTTCCTACATGCTGCCAGTGGATCTCTTGTTCAGTTACACAATGAACACTCAAACAATATCTTAACGATGACAGAACTATTTTTGATACATTAATTAACATAGTTATTATTGTACCAAAGTTCATGCATCAATCACCAGAAAATTTAGTCTTTTTCATCACCAGACAAGACCGTACAGCTTGTTTCAACAAGCTACAGTGTCTATTAAATGATTTATGTACTAATAGGTTTCTATTTATTTGTGAAGGAGAATAACACAAAAGAAACTTTGTCTCTCAATCACGGCAAAAGCAATGAGCCAGTGTGAGATATCAGCTTCGTGTCAGAGGAGGTGAATTAATTAAGTAACTTACTTAATTAATTCGCCTCCTCTGACACGAAGCTGATATCTCACACTAAGCATAATATCCGTTACGGCCACATTGAGCGCACGATATTCGGTGATACTCCATTTCAATCTTCCACAATTCTATCTAAGCTTCACGCAAAATAATATACTCTTGCCATACGTTTAACTTTTCCTAAGCTGATCTGTTTTCAAAATTCTGTATAATTCAGCAAATAAACCAATTAAATGACTAGGCAAATTACACTCTTAAAGGGAGGGGTTCACGGTTCTCCGCATGTCAATGAATCAGAATACTTTTTTGCCTTCGCTCGCTATGACCCAAGCCTGTTTAATTTAATTCGTTGTTTATGGATTATTCGGAAGGGGATAGGTAACTCAGGTGGTAATTTTTTTCATATGATTGCGTTAGTTCGCATGCAAAAAACTGTAAACACATCAACCGTTAAAGAAATGCTACGGGTCAACGCTAAATTCCAGTTTATTTTTGTTTCTCTGTTCTCTGAATGCTCATTACAATTCAAATCGGTTATTCTTAGCCAATCTTACCTTGCTTAAGCTGTTAAACAGAGTCGCTTTGATCTTTCCTGGGCAAATTTTCCTCCTCGTTCAGACATATTTATTTTCCTTAGTTTAAAATCTGATCTTTCTTGACATTTGTAGAACGTAGATCTAGGACACGAGCATTTATTTTGACATACAAAGCGGGCACAATAGTTGGTGGCTGTTTAACGCTTTTATTTTAATCACTTCACAGTAAGATACATTGTGGAATGTTATCGGACAGGACGAGCATAAAATATCGCTGGCTTAGGTCTAGGCAGAGGCTAAGTACTCTCACAGAGTCCCCGACATTTGCAATTAATGATTTTCAAGTTAGCCAGGTCACTACTGCAAAATCACTTGGAGTGACCATCGATGACAGACTTGATTGGAGTGGCCATATATATCGAGAAAGTAACAAAGAAAGTCGCTTCTGGTATTGGCGCCATAAAACAAATAAGGCACCTTGTCCCTCAGGCGACCTTACAACTAATATATCAAGCTTTAATACAGCCCTACTTTGATTATTGCAACATTGTTTGGGGAAACTGTGGGATAACCTTACGTAATAAGGTTCAAAAGCTACAAAACAGAGCAGCCCGTGTTTTGACCTACTCAAGCTATGACGTAGATGCCGGTCACCTTTTCAAACTTCTAGGGTGGAAAAACCTAGCTTGCCAGCAACAATTTCAAAGAGCTACGATGGTTTACAGGTCTCTGCACGGGTTGGCTTTAAACTATCCTAGTTCTAAATTTGAAAGGCAAGAAGTGGCATATAACCTAAGAGACTCTGAAAATAAACTCAACGTTCTATTACCGCGCACAAACTGTTACAAAAACAGCTTCAGCTATAGTGGCGCCATTCTCTGGAACAGTCTTCCTTGTAACTTAAGGGAAGCAGAGTCCCTTGGGCAATTTAAACGATTACTCAAAGAACTGTAAGGCACGGCATTCGTGGAAAGCAGCTTTTTTATTTAAATTGTACCGTGGATAAATAAAGATTATCATATCATATCATATCATATCATATCATATCATATCATATCACATCACATCACATCACATCACATCACATCACATCACATCACATCACATCACATCACATCACATCACATCACATCACATCACATCACATCACATCATATCATATCATATCATATCATACCATATCATATCATATTACATATGATATCATATCATATCATATATCATATCATGTCATATCATATCATCATATCATATCATATCATATCATATCATATCATATCATATCATATCATATCATATCATATCATATCATATCATATCATATCATATCATATCATATCATATCAAGGCCATTCATTCGGAATTCATTATTAAAAACCAACACCACACCTCCTTGAAATACTGCACTGAAAAGCGTTCATTGTAAAATGGTGACACGATGATTGACCATGATCCGAGTGATCTTGGATCATTGATCCTGATCTGGATCATCCCAAGGGAACGTACCCATCGACAAAGCACTGACTTTATCCAATGTCAGCCTAATAGTCTGGAGACTATTAGTTTTTTATTTACCTAATTAAAACTAGCATATATGCCCTCGAAGCTTCGTTTGTCGGGTATATATTTGTTTTAAGAACATCATATCTTCTCGTTGTACATAACTATTATCCGAAATTAGCACCAAAATTAATACTATTCAGAACTCGGATTGCTAGTAATCTGCCTTGCTTAAACCGTCAGACAGGTACACTACAGGCCAACAATCGGTGCAGTCATAACAAAATATGTTGTGTGCAGTATTGACTTAATATGGAACTGTGACGAAATGAATGAAGAAACGAACGAAACGGAGGGATGGATGGAGGAATGATTGTAAGTTTACTTTCATCCAACAGTTAACAATGCTGGGATCGGGGTATTTTCTGTATTGGAGTGCACACCTATCAACATGGCAAAAGACCTGTTCGAGGTGAACTACTTTGGCGCCCTGAGGCTTATTCAAGCTGTGTTGCCAAGTATGAAAGCAAAGCAAAGCGGTCATATCATCAACAACAGCAGCCATCTTGGGATTGTTGGAGCACCTTTCAATGCACTGTATTGCTCAACGAAGTTCGCCTTGGAGGGACTCACTGAAGCTATAGCTCCAACATTGCTGCATTTTAATATCAGGTAATGGTCATTTTTCTTACTTTATAACTGAGAACAAAGACCCGCGCAGTTATTAACGTAACTTAAGCAGTTGCAAAAAGAAAGCCTGAAAACCATATTCAGGCTTGAACGGGATTCAAACTCATGACCTCGGCAATCCCGGTGCAGTGCTCTACCAACTGAGCTATCAAACCAACTGGGAGCTGGTCATTTTGTGAGTTCGTAATATACCCGTGAAGGATGAATAAATTAATGCCGAAAATATATGAAACATATATTTAAACTGCGGATGAACAATTAAATAGAAGAAAGACCCCCGCAGTTATTTCCGCAACTTAAGCAGTTGCAAAAAGAAAGCCTGTCAACAAAATTTTCTTACTTGTGAAAGCTATGACAAATTTGAAACCAAATAAAAAGAACAATACCACCAGAAAAGAATAAAGAGTGTATTTCTGTGGTGCTGTTTTAAATTATCGTGCTGTGAAGGGATTAATGTTGTAGTCTGTGCATTAAACCCTTAAGTGTAGTACGTTTCTGTTGTGAAAATAAAATTTAAAATATCAAAAAAGAAAAGAAAAAAAGAAATATAAATCAATGAATGTATCGTTTGGGTCAAGGGTTGAACGTACACTGCAGTACAAATTGAGGGCACTGCAAATCACTAAAAGAAGTAAAACAGACCTGATGCAACACGTTTAAAATCCCAAGGTTGGGAAGCTGACCATTTGGCTCAATTTACAAGCGAGCTGAAGAATTGAAGAATGTATTGAAGTTGTTTTTAGTGAGAGAAAGGACTTGGTTATGGTTATGAATTAATACACCACGTGCACATTTTTACATGGTCTCATGGCGATTTACAATTCTAGCTTCTGTAGCGTGAGGTCCGACGTCAGCATGTGAAGCAACCGCAGGCAGCCGCTATCAGTCCATATTTTGAGCTCAACCCCCCGTCCCCGACCCACGCATGAACGAGAAAGACAGATGAAATCACAGATAGAGATAGACCACCACGCCGGGGATTACGTCCCTTACTCCTTTTGAACAGTGTTTGGGTTCTTTAACGTCCTACAAATTATTAGGAACAAGTGTTGTGAGACAAGACCTACGGTTTATCGTCCTTATCCGAGAAGACTAGAAAGTCTAACCGTTTGCAGATATCATTACAAAGGCAACACTTTTTCTTAAGTTATTTAAAGATCCAGAGTGTTGGTCCGGACGGGGTTTGAACCCCCAACCTTCCGCACGATAGTCCGGTGCTCAACCAACTAAGCTAACCAGTTCGCGGTTGAACAAGGGGCCTCTGAATTTCAAGTGCGCGCCGATGAGCACTCAGCTACGCTGTCTTCCTGGTGCTGTTTATTAGCTGTACAAGGTCGCTCTAACTATTTACTTAAGGAATAAATTACAATTCAAAATTACACCTTCGAACGTTAAAAGAATACTCTCATTTCCATTTGCCTGTGACCAAGAGGCCACGCTATCTCTCTGGCGCCGTTTACTATGGTGTACAAGATCGCCCTAACTTTAAGTTTAGGAATAAATTACAATTCAAATGACCGTAGTACAACTTCAGAGTGGTAAAAGTACTTTCATTTCAATTTGCCTGTTTTTAAATTTTCTCACGAAATCGATTTAAATTTGAGCGTTTAATTCACCAGGGTGATAGTTTTTCTTTGCTATGTAGGTGTACATTGGTCGAGGAAGGCCCAGTACAGACAGCCGCGATGGAAAATTCCAGAAACTGGGCTGGGAATTTTGATATGTTAGCCGCTGACCAAAAGACTCAGGAACTATTTGGACGGTTTGCCGGCAGGATGCAGCAGCGCTTCCTCAACACAATCCAAACTTCAAACGAGATCGCAGAAATTGTGAAAAGCGTTATCCTTAGTGAGAAACCTAATGTACGCTATCAGACGAATGAGAAGTATAACCCGCAAGAAGTGAAGGCAAAACTTACTGATCCAACTGGGAATTCTTCGGTGGAAATGGTGAAAAAGGCTTTCCTCGATGAAGAAGAAAAAGAAGAAGACACACTTTGAATAAATGTGTTCAAGTTAAACCTGCGATAATAGATTCTTTTCTTTTTTAAAGCATGGAAAGGTGTTGAAAGATCAATTCAATGTAGAAACGATCCATTTGCCCATGAATTAATATGACTATGAGTATGGTTATGCCAATGTCAATGACTTTGACTATGACAACTGTTTCTTAAAATGTGGTTCCTGTCCTAAGACAATAAACACGTTTGAGCCAAGCAGTCTTTTTCCCCTCTCAGCCTCTGCTTCAACTGATTTATGTCTTCAGTTTTTAACTTTTCCGAAGCAAATGGTAGCCATTTTAGTATGCGCTTTGGAGCATGTGTGTAAAAATGCTCTTTTTTACGAAAAACTTTTTCTTGAATTTGTTGGCAACTCATAGTGACAGCAGGTGACTATATAATAAAACAATATGCAGTTCCGCACAAGTATTAGGCTGATTTAGCAACAGAACGGGAAGGTCAGTTGGGACAACGGCGCGCTCATCAAGAATGCCCATATATAGTCGAAATAGACTCGTGTCCAGACTATTCCGCAAGCTCTCACGTCCTCAAATGACGTTCCCGTTCTGTTGCTAAATCAGCCCACTATTTACCTCTCCCAGGCCTCTCTATCAACGAATCCTCCTCGGTAATCTTGACCTCATTACGACGTCAGATTTTTTTTACCATGCCTCCTCCTTCGCCTTTCGTATAATGTGTACTAATGGTTGAAACTGATCAGCCAGTTTGTCTAACGTAAAAGGTGGTCTGCAATAAACAGAAGGACTATTATGCTAAGGTAAGTAGTTGTGATAAATAATAATTAATAATAATTAATATTTGTATGGCGCAAATTAACATATACACAAAGCTTAGACCGCCACACCGGGGACTACCTCCCCTACTTTTTTTTTGAACAGTGTGTGGGTTCTTTTACGTCCCGCAGATTATTAGGAACAAGTGTTGTGAGACGGGACCTACGGTGTATCGTGCTTATCCGTGAACAGTAGAAACTCTTCACGGATAAGCACGATAAACCGTAGGTCCCTTCTCACAACACTTGTTCCTAATAATCTGCGGGACGTAAAAGAACCCACACACTGTTAAAAAAAAAAAGTAGGGGAGGTAGTCCCCGGTGTGGCGTTTGCAGATGTCATTACAAAGGCAACACTTTCTCCTAAGTTATTTAAATACCCTTGCCAAACCCATTGCTGATGTTTCTCAATTAGTTGTGTCAAAAAAAAAAAAAAAAAAAAAAAAAAACGATTTATTTTCGTGAATATCTGTTTATGGGTGAAATGTCACCTCAACATTTCTTAATATTGACAATAACTAAATTAATTTTGCTTTACGAAGGGGAAATGTGTCGTTTCAAGAGCTACAGGCAATTACAAGAGGACTTGCGACAACACTCAGTACAAAAAGCGGCTTTTTCCAATTTATTTCATTCAAGCTCGCACATTAGTTACACTCAGTCTTTGTTCGCCTTCGCGATCTAGTCATGACATCTCTGATTATCAGCAGCCAATCGCGTAACGAACCTGTGAAAAGATGATTGACAGGATCTTGATGTGGACCACGCCCACTTTTCCCTTATTTCTTACCATGCAATCGTGACTCGGCTTTATTTCTCATTGAGGCCACTGCTCGAAACATGTCTCCTAAAATCGTGTTGATCTCCGGTTGCTCTAGCGGCATCGGACTCGCTACTGCTGTGCTTCTCGCTAAAGATGCTGAGAAACGCTTCAAGGTTTACGCCACCATGAGAAATCTGGCGAAGAAAGGACAACTGGAGGAAGAAGGAAAGGAATATCTTGGAGACACATTGATTATCAAGCAGATGGATGTGAGCAGTGATGAGTCAGTCAAAAACGCAGTGCAGGAAGTGCTTGATACTGAAGGAAGAATTGACATATTGTGTAAGTACATAGTATTTTTTGGGAATAGTTTTATCCCCCATGTATCGGCATCTCGATCATTCCATGAAATCAATATGTCCCTTTTTCTTGTCTCCTAGCATGTTAATTAGATTAAATGTCTTGTTTTCCTACATGCTGCCAGTGGATCTCTTGTTCAGTTACACAATGAACACTCAAACAATATCTTAACGATGACAGAACTATTTTTGATACATTAATTAACATAGTTATTATTGTACCAAAGTTCATGCATCAATCACCAGAAAATTTAGTCTTTTTCATCACCAGACAAGACCGTACAGCTTGTTTCAACAAGCTACAGTGTCTATTAAATGATTTATGTACTAATAGGTTTCTATTTATTTGTGAAGGAGAATAACACAAAAGAAACTTTGTCTCTCAATCACGGCAAAAGCAATGAGCCAGTGTGAGATATCAGCTTCGTGTCAGAGGAGGTGAATTAATTAAGTAACTTACTTAATTAATTCGCCTCCTCTGACACGAAGCTGATATCTCACACTAAGCATAATATCCGTTACGGCCACATTGAGCGCACGATATTCGGTGATACTCCATTTCAATCTTCCACAATTCTATCTAAGCTTCACGCAAAATAATATACTCTTGCCATACGTTTAACTTTTCCTAAGCTGATCTGTTTTCAAAATTCTGTATAATTCAGCAAATAAACCAATTAAATGACTAGGCAAATTACACTCTTAAAGGGAGGGGTTCACGGTTCTCCGCATGTCAATGAATCAGAATACTTTTTTGCCTTCGCTCGCTATGACCCAAGCCTGTTTAATTTAATTCGTTGTTTATGGATTATTCGGAAGGGGATAGGTAACTCAGGTGGTAATTTTTTTCATATGATTGCGTTAGTTCGCATGCAAAAAACTGTAAACACATCAACCGTTAAAGAAATGCTACGGGTCAACGCTAAATTCCAGTTTATTTTTGTTTCTCTGTTCTCTGAATGCTCATTACAATTCAAATCGGTTATTCTTAGCCAATCTTACCTTGCTTAAGCTGTTAAACAGAGTCGCTTTGATCTTTCCTGGGCAAATTTTCCTCCTCGTTCAGACATATTTATTTTCCTTAGTTTAAAATCTGATCTTTCTTGACATTTGTAGAACGTAGATCTAGGACACGAGCATTTATTTTGACATACAAAGCGGGCACAATAGTTGGTGGCTGTTTAACGCTTTTATTTTAATCACTTCACAGTAAGATACATTGTGGAATGTTATCGGACAGGACGAGCATAAAATATCGCTGGCTTAGGTCTAGGCAGAGGCTAAGTACTCTCACAGAGTCCCCGACATTTGCAATTAATGATTTTCAAGTTAGCCAGGTCACTACTGCAAAATCACTTGGAGTGACCATCGATGACAGACTTGATTGGAGTGGCCATATATATCGAGAAAGTAACAAAGAAAGTCGCTTCTGGTATTGGCGCCATAAAACAAATAAGGCACCTTGTCCCTCAGGCGACCTTACAACTAATATATCAAGCTTTAATACAGCCCTACTTTGATTATTGCAACATTGTTTGGGGAAACTGTGGGATAACCTTACGTAATAAGGTTCAAAAGCTACAAAACAGAGCAGCCCGTGTTTTGACCTACTCAAGCTATGACGTAGATGCCGGTCACCTTTTCAAACTTCTAGGGTGGAAAAACCTAGCTTGCCAGCAACAATTTCAAAGAGCTACGATGGTTTACAGGTCTCTGCACGGGTTGGCTTTAAACTATCCTAGTTCTAAATTTGAAAGGCAAGAAGTGGCATATAACCTAAGAGACTCTGAAAATAAACTCAACGTTCTATTACCGCGCACAAACTGTTACAAAAACAGCTTCAGCTATAGTGGCGCCATTCTCTGGAACAGTCTTCCTTGTAACTTAAGGGAAGCAGAGTCCCTTGGGCAATTTAAACGATTACTCAAAGAACTGTAAGGCACGGCATTCGTGGAAAGCAGCTTTTTTATTTAAATTGTACCGTGGATAAATAAAGATTATCATATCATATCATATCATATCATATCATATCATATCATATCACATCACATCACATCACATCACATCACATCACATCACATCACATCACATCACATCACATCACATCACATCACATCACATCACATCACATCACATCATATCATATCATATCATATCATACCATATCATATCATATTACATATGATATCATATCATATCATATATCATATCATGTCATATCATATCATCATATCATATCATATCATATCATATCATATCATATCATATCATATCATATCATATCATATCATATCATATCATATCATATCATATCATATCATATCATATCATATCAAGGCCATTCATTCGGAATTCATTATTAAAAACCAACACCACACCTCCTTGAAATACTGCACTGAAAAGCGTTCATTGTAAAATGGTGACACGATGATTGACCATGATCCGAGTGATCTTGGATCATTGATCCTGATCTGGATCATCCCAAGGGAACGTACCCATCGACAAAGCACTGACTTTATCCAATGTCAGCCTAATAGTCTGGAGACTATTAGTTTTTTATTTACCTAATTAAAACTAGCATATATGCCCTCGAAGCTTCGTTTGTCGGGTATATATTTGTTTTAAGAACATCATATCTTCTCGTTGTACATAACTATTATCCGAAATTAGCACCAAAAT
The DNA here is from genome assembly GCF_977016875.1 of Pavona decussata. Lineage (NCBI taxonomy): Eukaryota > Metazoa > Cnidaria > Anthozoa > Scleractinia > Agariciidae > Pavona > Pavona decussata. The sequence continues at coordinate 383,227 of NW_028145751.1, forward strand.
TAATACTATTCAGAACTCGGATTGCTAGTAATCTGCCTTGCTTAAACCGTCAGACAGGTACACTACAGGCCAACAATCGGTGCAGTCATAACAAAATATGTTGTGTGCAGTATTGACTTAATATGGAACTGTGACGAAATGAATGAAGAAACGAACGAAACGGAGGGATGGATGGAGGAATGATTGTAAGTTTACTTTCATCCAACAGTTAACAATGCTGGGATCGGGGTATTTTCTGTATTGGAGTGCACACCTATCAACATGGCAAAAGACCTGTTCGAGGTGAACTACTTTGGCGCCCTGAGGCTTATTCAAGCTGTGTTGCCAAGTATGAAAGCAAAGCAAAGCGGTCATATCATCAACAACAGCAGCCATCTTGGGATTGTTGGAGCACCTTTCAATGCACTGTATTGCTCAACGAAGTTCGCCTTGGAGGGACTCACTGAAGCTATAGCTCCAACATTGCTGCATTTTAATATCAGGTAATGGTCATTTTTCTTACTTTATAACTGAGAACAAAGACCCGCGCAGTTATTAACGTAACTTAAGCAGTTGCAAAAAGAAAGCCTGAAAACCATATTCAGGCTTGAACGGGATTCAAACTCATGACCTCGGCAATCCCGGTGCAGTGCTCTACCAACTGAGCTATCAAACCAACTGGGAGCTGGTCATTTTGTGAGTTCGTAATATACCCGTGAAGGATGAATAAATTAATGCCGAAAATATATAAAACATATATTTAAACTGCGGATGAACAATTAAATAGAAGAAAGACCCCCGCAGTTATTTCTGCAACTTAAGCAGTTGCAAAAAGAAAGCCTGTAAACAAAATTTTCTTACTTGTGAAAGCTATGACAAATTTGAAACCAAATAAAAAGAACAATACCACCAGAAACAAAAAAAAGAGTGTATTTCTGTGGTGCTGTTTTAAATTATCGTGCTGTGAAGGGATTAATGTTGTAGTCTGTGCATTAAACCCTTAAGTGCAGTACGTTTCTGTTGTGAAAATGAAATAAAAAATATCAAAAAAGAAAAGAAAGACAGAAATATAAATCAATGAATGTATCGTTTGGGTCAAGGGTTGAACGTACACTCCAGTACAAATTGAGGACACTGCAAATCACTAAAAGAAGTACAACCAACCTAAGGTAACACGTTTAAAATCCCAAGGTTGGGAAGCTGACCATTTGTCTCATTTTCAAGCGTAATTGAAGAATTGAAGAATGTATTGAAGTTGTTTATAGTGAGAGAAAGGACTTGGTTATGTTGATGAATTAATATAACGCATGGTGCGCATTTCACATGGTCTCATCGCGATTTACAATTCTTCTGTGGCGTGAGATTGGAAGTCAGCAGCATGTGAAGCAACCGCTGGTAGCCGCTATCAGTCCATATAATTATTTTGATCTCAACCCCTCCCCCCCCCCCCCTCCCTTAGCCCCCAACCCACGCATAAAAGAGAACGACAGATGAAATCACAGATAAAGATAGACCACCATACCGGGGACTACGTCCCCTACTCCTGTCAAACAATGTGTGGGTTCTTTTACGTCCCACAGATTATTAGGACCAAGCCGTTGTGAGACGGAATCTACGTCCTTATCCGCGAAGAATTTAGAAAGTCTAACCATTCACGGATGTCTTTAAAAAGGTAGCACTTTCTTCTCATTTTTTTAAAGACCCTGAGTGTTGGTCTGGCCGGGGTTTGAACCCGCAACCTTCCGCACGATAGTCCGGTGCTCAATTAACAAAGCTAACCAGTTCGCCGTTGAACATGGGGCCTCTGAATTACAAGTGCGCGCCAATGAGCGCTTGGCTACGCTGTCTTCCTTGTGCTATTTATTTAACTGTACAAGGTCGCTCTTACTATTTACTAAGGGAGTAAATTACGACTCAAAATGACAGCTTTGAACGTTAAAAGAAAAATTCTCTCATTTCCAATTGCCTGTGACCAACAGGCCACGCTGTCTCGCTTGCGCTATTGACATATTATGCTGTACAAGGTCACTTTAAGTTTAGGAATAAACGACAATTTACATGACTGTAGTACAACTTTAGAGTGGTAAAAGTACTTTTATTTCCATCTGTCTGCTTTTAAATTTTCTCACGAAATCGATTTTAATTTTGAGCGTTTAATTCACCAGGGTGATAGCTTTTCTTTGCTATGTAGGTGTACATTGGTCGAGGAAGGCCCAGTACAGACAGCCGCGATGGAAAATTCCAGAAACTGGGCTGGGAATTTTGATATGTTAGCCGCTGACCAAAAGACACAGGAACTATTTGGGCGGTTTGCCGGCAGGATGCAGCAGCGCTTCCTCAACACAATCCAAACTTCAAACGAGATCGCAGAAATTGTGAAAAGCGTTATCCTTAGTGAGAAACCTAATCTACGCTATCAGACGAATGAGAAGTATAGCCCGCAAGAAGTGAAGGCAAAACTGACTGATCCAACTGGGAATTCTTTGGTGGAAATGGTGAAAAAGGCTTTCCTCGATGAAGAAGAAAAAGAAGAAGACACACTTTGAATAAATGTGTTCAAGTTGAACCTGCGATAACAGATTCTTTTCTTTTGTAAAACATGGAAACGAGTCGAAAGATCAATTCAATGTAGAAACGATCCATTTGCCCATGAATTAATATGACTATGAACATGGTTATGCCTCCAATGTCAATGACTTTGACTATGACAACTGTTTCTTAAAATCTGGTGCCTGTCCTAAGACAATAAGCACGTTTGAGCCAAGCAGTCTTTTCCCCCTCTCAGCTTAATTCTGCTTCAACTGATTTATGTCTTCAGTTTTTAACTTTTCCGAAGCAAACGGTAGCCATTTCGGTATGCGCGTTGGAGCATACTTGTAAAAATGCTCTTTTCGACGAAAATCTTTTCCTTGAATTTGTAAGCAACTCATGGTGACAGCAGGTGACTATATAATAAAACAATATGAAGTTCTGCACAAGCACTATTTACCTCCCCCAGGCCTCTCTATCAACGAATCCCCCTCAGTAATCTTGCCCCCATTAGTGGACGTCAGATTTTTTTACCATGCCTCCTCCTTCACCTCTCGTATGATGTGTACTAATGGTTAAAACTGATCAGTCAGTTTGTCTAACGTAAAAGGTGGTCTGCAATAAACAGAAGGACTTTTATGCTGAGGTAAGTTGTTGTGATAAATAAACCATTGCTGATATTTCTCAATTAGTTGTGTCAAAAAAAAAAAATAATAAATAAATAAAATAACGGTTTATTTTCTTGAATATCTGTTAATGGGTGAAATTCCACCTTAACATTTTCGTGATATTGACAACTAAATTAATTTTGCTTTACGAAGAAAAAATGTGTCGTTTCAAAAGCTACAAGCAATTACAATAAAGGACTTGCGACGACACCCATTACAAAAAGCGTCTTTTTTTGCAATTTATTTCTTTCAAGCTAGCATATTAGTTACACTCAGTCTTTCTTCGCCTTTGCGAGCTAGTCATGACATGTGAACTTATAGCAGCAGCCAATCGCGTGACGAATATGCGAAAAGATGATTGCATAGCGTAGAATGGCCATTGTTCTTGTGACATTTACTTGCAGTTGGAAAGGTCTGTTATAACGCTTTTTTATTATTCATAGCGCCCAAAAGAAGCTTATTCATCGGTTGCTTTGAACGCCCGGAAATGCTAATTAGCCTGATGGAGGCGGCAAACTAAACAATGAAACCAGGCTTGAAATAACAGTGTTTGTATGGAAATCCGATGTCAAATAATTTTCATAAAACATCGCTTCTAAAAATTCATGAATTGGAAACTTTTGGCATTAGGAAAAGAATTTTAAGAAAAAAATTGGAGGGATGTAGCACTGCCAGAAAGCGTCCAGTTGTGTTTTGAACTTTCCATACATTTCCCTGTATTTTTTTCCCGCGAACTATTTTTAGTGCCAGTTCACGGCTGGTTCGCTATACAGACAAATGTATGGAAAATTCAAAACACGACTGGACGCTCTCAGGAACAGCTACATCCCTCCAATCTTTTTTCTTCCTGCCTCACTGCAGCGGCTTCGCCGCGTAATTTCCCTCAAACAAACGAAAAAAATAACCTCTGGCACCCAGGGTAGATTCACCAAAGAGGAAGGATAGAGGAAGGATGCATCCGTGACTTTGCCACTGCAAGGGTCACCTGGCTTTAATTTTTTTTTTTATTATTGTTGTTGTTGTCTTTTGACATGTATGACACCTACCTACTTATTAGAGTATATCCCATCTGTTTGCCTCTTTCTCTGTGAGCTATCCTTCTTAATAGTTTTAAATGTTGTTTCTAGATGAACAATTTTCTCTCTGTGTTTGACAGTTACTACATACAAGTGACACCCGGTAACGACATCCGGTAACGGCTGTTACCAGGGCCTACGATCCAACCGCTGACCAAAAGAAGGCTTTGGGAACGAGAATGACCGCTCTCAGTACACAAGGCTGCGCGCTGACGTTCCCTGCTTATTTTCAGCCGGCCAACAACGGCGAAAGTGGCTGGATTGTCGCCGGCATCTTCGTTTTCGGACTCCGATCGAACTGATGTTCGACTCACCACTATCCGATATCTCGTCCTCGAATTTCTCTGCTGCCGAGGCAGTTATTTTTATCCGGCTTGCCCCGATATCTTTCGACGAGGATGGGTTTGAAAGAAAATCTGACTGGTTGTACCAAGAACCCTTGTCGCTCTCCGCCAGCTGAAGTTTTTCGGCTTCGTCAAATGATTTTTCGACCTTCTTTGGCCCCGGTTTTTTCTTAACTTTCACCCAAGGCGACTTTTCTACTTTCGCTTTCTTTTTAACAACCTTTTACGCAATGCTTGAGTCCAAAATGGAACGCTGTTTCACAGTAAAATTTTACATACAACGCCGTGACATGCGATGAACACGATGTAAACAAAAATATGTAAATTTGCCGGTGATTCGAGATCGCGGGTAAATTTTGCCGCGCAATATGTCAACACAGTCGCACATAAATTGGATTATGACACCTTCACTCGCTCACCGCTTTTCCTACAAAACTTTGTTTTTCAGATAGCTCGTGTTCTTCTTAAGATTTGTAACTGCTGTTTTCACGAAACTTTACATCTCATTCTTGTTTCAACAATTATCTAAAAACAAATTATCTGAGAAAAATTCGACGTTTCTTTCCTGTAAGTAACCTTAAAGATTGGGGCTTTTCAGAGCGCGTATTTGCTGAACATGAATAGTTAATGAATGTCACGGCATCCTGCCCTTTGTGACATGGCACCGGCAGGATCCTAATGTGGATCACGCCCACTGTTTTCCATATCTTACCATGCAATCGTGACTCAGCTTTATTTCTCATTGAGGACATGTCACCTAAAATCGTGTTGATCTCCGGTTGCTCTAGCGGCATCGGACTCGCTACTGCTGTGCTTCTCGCTAAAGATGCTGAGAAACGCTTCAAGGTTTACGCCACCATGAGAAATCTGGCGAAGAAAGGACAACTGGAGGAAGAAGGAAAGGAATATCTTGGAGACACATTGATTATCAAGCAGATGGATGTGAGCAGTGATGAGTCAGTCAGCAAAGCTGTGAAAGAAGTGCTTGATACTGAAGGAAAAATTGACGTATTGTGTAAGTACATAGCATTGTTAATTAACTTTATGCCCCATTGGCATCTCCACGCATTCCATGAATTCGTCCCTTCTCTTTGTCTCCTAGCATGTCGATTGGATTAAATGTGTTCTTGTCCTACGTGTTGCCAGTGGATCTCTTGGTCGGTTACACAATGAACACTCAAACAATATCTTGACAATGACAGAACAATTTCTCATACATTAACATAATTATTATTGTACCAAGGTTTATGCATCAGTCACCATGAAATTTAGTCGTTTTTATCACCCGACAAGACCGTACAGCTGGTTTTAACAAGCTACAGTGTCTATTAAATGATATATGTTCTAATAGGTTTCTATTCATTTGTGAAGAAGAATAACACGATTCAAGAAACTTTGTCTCTCAATCACGGCAAAAACAATGAGTCAGTGTGAGATATGGGATTCGTGTCATAGGCAATGAATTCATTAAGTAAACGCAATGGCCACATTGTGAGCAAGATATTCTGTCGTAACTCCATTTCAATCTTCTACAATTCTATCCAAGCTTCACGTAAAATGAAATACCATGACATTCCTTTTTGTTTCTCTCTTGCCATACGTTAAATTTTCCTAAGCTGATCTGTTTTCAAAATTCTTTATAATTCAGCGAGTAAACAAATAGCATGACTAAGCAAATTACACTTTTTAGGGAGGGGTTCATGGTTCTGCGCATGTCCGTGAATGAAAATACTCTTTCGCCTTTGCTCGCTATGACCCAAGCCTGTTTAATTTAATTCGTTGTTTATGAACCATTCTGAAGGGAATAGGTAGCTCGGGTGGTAATTTTTTCATATGATTGCGTTATTTCGTATGCAAATAGCTGTAAACACATCAACCGTGGAATAAATCCTACGGGTCAATGCTAAATTCAATATCAACAATATGAGTACAATCCACAAGCATTTTCTGTGAAATTTGGTCATCAGTCATTTTGCTTGGACTAATTATAGAATGTGATTACTGAAGTACATGTGAGTGGGATTTTTAAGGCCATAAAGTTGATAGGAAAGAGCAAAAAGCATTTAGATATTCATATGCGCTGAAATGTGAACCCTTCCCTTTAAAGCGCCTTTCAATGCGACTATATACGATAATTTGTCAAGATCAGATCCGTTCGCTAATTTTCACGCGACCTTGTTGGGGAAATTTTCTTTGGAAAAAGCATTTCGAATAGTAAGAGTAAACATTTTAGAAAACGCACCTCTCTGCGTTGAATAATAATAATAATAATAATAATAATAATAATAATAATGACAGCATTTATTAGACACAATTAAAAGTTCAGCAAAGCTGATGTGGTCGTGCACAAACAATAAAATTAAACTTCCTAAACTAATCACAATAAAACTAATATAAGATTTCTACGTATTTACAATATATGTGGCTGAAAAGTACTCTTAGTGACCTTCTAAAAGCGTCAATGTCGCAAATTGATCTCATTTGGTTTTCCAGGGCATTCCACCGAATGTAAACACTTTTTTACAAGTTTAAACACTTTTTTTCACGTTTAAACACTGGGTAAAACTGCTGGATGATCTGGAGTCGTCTCCGAGGCGTGAAATAACTGAAATAAGTTAGAGTTTTTTAGCAATGCAAGTTTTGCAGACCCTAAAATGATGAATAGATCTGCCTAGGCCTCATGTGTTGCAGAGGATCCATTCAGGATTTACTATAAAATTCTCTCAAAAATAGAATCCAATAGAATAGAGCGATTTTCATCAGTGACTGCCGTAAAAGCAAACCCAAAGTAATTACTCCTGGCCAGTCATAAGAGACAGGAAGGAGGGGCGTCTCTATTGTTTTCCAGTGTTCGTCTGTGACCGACTCATCACTACCAGTGTGACGTCACATGGCAACAAGTCAAATCTTGAAAGAAATGAGTCAAATCTTCTTGATAAGAGATGTAAACAGTGCAATAAACCAATCAGAACTCGAAGCAAATACAAGTAACCCGCGCCAAGCGCCGGAAAACACGTGCGAGCAAGTCACGATTGGTTTTGGTTTTGCCAGTCTCATTGGTTGAAAAAGTGGCGCGAATTTCACTAACCCATCACAGAGCGACGTAAAGCAAAACCAAAGTAATTACCAAATTACTTTCGACACTCAATAGATCTTATCACGGTTTTCGACGCCATTTTGACGAGTAGGCAAACAGGCTTGAAATAACAGTGTTTGTATGAAAATCCGATTTCAAATAATTTTCATAAAACACCGGTGCTGAAAAATTCATGAATTGGAAACTTTTAGCACTAGGAAAAGGATTTTAGGGAAAAAATTGGAGGGATGTAACTGTGCCAGAAAGCGTCCAGTCGTGTTTTGAACTTTCCATACATTTGTCTGTAAAGTGAACCAGCCGTGAACTGCTACTAAAAATAGTTCGCGGGTAAAAATACAGGAAAATGTATGGAAAGTTCAAAACACGACTGGACGCTTTCTGGCACAGTTACATCCATCCATTTTTTTTTCTTAAAATCCTTTTCCTAATGCCAAAAGTTTCCAATTCATGAATTTTTCAGCAGCGATGTTTTATGAAAATTATTTGACATCGGATATCCATACAAACACTGTTATTTCAAGCCTGTTTGCCTACTCGTCAAAATGGCGTCGAAAACCGTGATAAGGCCTATTAAAAGCGCTCTAACAGCCCGTAAATCCCGGGAATAAAATTTCGTTTCCTAAAACTTCCTGCAACTGAAATTGTCAATTGAGCGAAAGTATCCAAACAGATCGCTGATTTCCCTTTACCCTACAAAACGTCACTCACTGGTAGTCCGTTGTCGATACTTCCTTCTAAAAAGAGTGTAAGAGAATCAGCTAGCTTCGTGTGTGGTAAAACTAAAAGGCAACGTCTAGGATCGAGTTATACGTGAGCTGAATGATCATTTGGAAAGATATATAGCAAGACGCCCCCTACGAGACGAACGTACCATAATAATGGTAATTACTCTTTTTCAACAGTTAACAATGCTGGCTTAATAGTGACGTCCGTGTTGGAGTGTATCCCGATCAAGATGGCCAAGGACTTGTTCGAAGTGAACTTCTTTGGAGCTCTGCGCCTGATCCAAGCTGTGCTCCCAAGCATGAAAGCGAGGAAGAGTGGTCATATCATCAACAATAGCAGCCATTTTGGATTCGTGGGTTGTCCCTTCAACGAACTCTACTGTGCATCAAAGTTTGCCTTGGAGGGTCTTACTGAAGCTATGGCTCCCACATTGCTGCATTTTAACATAAAGTTAGTGTCTTTAATAATTTAATGATTTTGTTTCCTAGGTAAAATAATACTGATTACTCTCTGAAATCTTTAGCCAAAACAGAAAACGTAAAACAAAACAGCACCATATCAAAGTGCTATTACTGTGACTTCGACAAATTTGATTTAAATGGCCAAATTAACATCGGAACTTACCGCTCTAACTTTTGTTTGGCACGAGTTTTGTTTGGAGTCCACAACTTTATTATGAGAACGGGAAAGAGAAGGGTGAGGGAAGAATCTTTTTCATTTTCCAAGGTCAAGAGCATTAACGCCATGACATATGACGTCATATGACTGAGAAAGAAGTCATTTAAATTTGGACGAGACGCCATCTTGGATCTCATATTCAGTTTAAAATTTTAGAGAGCCATCAAAATTGGCTAAACATGACCAAAAACGGCAAAGAAACGCTTAAGTGGTATTAAAATGAAAAAGTTAGGAGAATAGACTTAAATCTGACATTAAGAGAACGTCATGACGTTTTTCTAACAAAAATCCTATGGACCGGGGGACCACAAGGTTTGGTTGAAGGATATTTCTGATATTTCTCCCTTCTTCACCTGACTCTGGGCTGTTTCAGTCAAAACGCTTATGGTTAACTAATTCATTGTTTGTTTTCTAAGAAGCCATAGAAAAAAGGTCATAGTACAAAGGAATTGGTCTTGGCACCGTTTCAAATGACCTTTTCTTGTTTTGATAGGTGCTCCATCCTGGAACCAGGTCCCGTCGGATCTTCAGTGATGGCAAATATGGAAGCCTGGGTGAAGAATTACAATATATTGGAGGCCGACGAAAAAAGTCTGGAATTGCAGAAAACCTTTATGGGAAAGTTGCAAAACATCATTGGTAACTCAATTCAAAGTGTAAACGAAGTCGCGGAAATTGTAAAAGGTATCGTTTTAAGTGAAAATCCAAACCTACGCTATCAAACAAATGATAAGTTTAAGCCCGAAGAGGTGAAGGCTAAGCTCGCCGATTCACCTGGTAACGTTTTGGTGGACATACTCAAGAAGAACTACTTTGACGAAGAATGATCAACACACGGATAGACATTTTGTTCATTTTAGTCTATAAAAGATGTAAACACAGGGATCGTATCTCAGTTAGGGTTGCCTTTTCCCTTGTGAACGTACACGCTTTTATATTTAGAAATAGTATAGTAGTTGCTGTTAGCTGATGTAAATCTTGAATTATAGCCGTCAGCAGTCCGGCGTAATTAAAAATTGAACTTTGTCACTTCAGAGTAATGATATACTAACGATCATGCGTGATTATGTTGGGTGGTTGCTTACCGGAAACAGAAAACAAAAGAATATGTGTAATTTCTGGCCTAAAAAGTGGTCGTGGTCCCTTAAGAAGTTGGAGTGGTCGTCGCTTACTGGAGAGCTTTTGAAATAGTATTTATCTGAGAAACAATACGGTTGTTTACGAAGCCAGGGGTCGCTTACGGGAAGTGGTCGCTTACGAGAAGTGGTCGATATGAGAAAGTTGACTGTATTTGGGTGGCCAAATATACGTAATTGTATGCTTCTTCACTTCTTTTTCAAACATTGATGAGTAGCCAGCCGCATTTTGGGTTTAAGGTCCAGTTTGACAAAAGGCGATGTTATGTCTTCGTAAATAACATCGCTCTCTTATAGATTTTTTAACGGTTTTCCGTTTAATTGCACTGCGTCAGTGCGTGCATGTATCCTTGAAAAACCGCATTTCTTATGTGGCAAGGTATCGCCGAGCTCAGTTACACGGAGGATCATTGACTACATTTGGTAACTGAGCCCTCGTCAGTTCTGCAGCAGATATTTTTCTCTCTATGCGCTCATTTCAAGTTATGCTTAGTTTCCCTACTTTTAGCGTGTTATGTCTCACGTCTGATTCGCACGTTTTCTTCCATAGTTCCCTGCCTCCGTTGCCTCGCGTTTAGGCCTTATCACGGTTTTTGACGCCATTTTGACGAGTGGGCAATCAGGCTTGGAATATAAACAGTGTTTGTATGGTAATCTGATGTCAAATAATTTTCATAAAACATCGCATCTGGAAAATTCATGAACTGGAAACTTTTGGCACTAGGGAAAGAATTTTAAGAAACAAAATTGGAGGGATGTAGCTGTGCCAGAAAGCGTCCAGCCGTATTTTGAAATTTCCCTACATTTGTCTGTATAGCGAGCCAGCCGTGAACCGCTACTAAAAATAGTTCGCGGGAAAAAATACAGGGAAATGTATACACCCAATGCAAAAATGGTTGACATTTTAATATTCTTGTCTATATTCAAATTAGCCTCACTAGCCTCGTCCAAGGTCAGAAAATATTCCTTTGATATTTGAACTCAAGAACGAGGTTAGTGAGGCCAATTTGAATGCAGACAAAAGAATATCAAAATGTCAGCCATTTTTGCATTGGGTCTATCGGAAAGTTCAAAACACGACTGGACGCTTTCTGGCACAGCTATATCCCTCCAATTTTTTTTTCATAAAATCGTTTTCCTAGGGCCAAAAGTTTCCAATTGATGAATTTTTCAGAAGCGATGTTTTATGAAAATTATTTGACATCGGATTTCCATACAAACACTGTCATTTCAAGCCTGATTGCCTACTCGTCAAATTGGCGTCGAAAACCGTGATAAGACCTATTAGTCACACGTGAATTCTTTTTTAGCCTTTTTCGCGATCTAGTGATAACGTCTATGGTAACCAGCAGCTGCGTCAATGCCCTGACGAATAGGTGAAAAGGTAAATGACAGCTCTGATAATTTAGACTACGCCCTTAGTCATCCTTTATTACTTATCACGCAATCGCTACCTTGTACTATTCTTTCGTGTAGCTACTACTGACTTAAACCATGGCTCCCCAAGTCGTTTTCATTTCCGGTTGTTCTAGCGGCATAGGACTCGCTACCGCTGTGCTTCTCGCTAAAGATGCTGAGAAACGCTTCAAGGTTTACGCCACCATGAGAAATCTGGCGAAGAAAGGACAACTGGAGAAAGAAGGAAAGAAATACCTTGGAGAAACATTGATTATCAAGCAGATGGATGTGAGCAGTGATGAATCAGTCAAAAACGCAGTGCAAGAAGTGCTTGATACTGAAGGAAAAATTGACGTATTGTGTAAGTACATAGTGCTTTTTGAACAGCCTGTTTACACGGGAATTGTGACATTTGTAACTCAGCACGGCACTGTTTTAAATGCTGAGTTTCTTCTCGTTTGTGATAATGAAGTAGATCTTATGGTATCCAGACTCGCAGATATCATGGCACTCCCATGCCTTTATTGGACGTATCAAGTAACTCAATTAGAGATTGGTATTGATATATTTATGAAGAAACCAAAGACTATTCATAATTATGAACAGGATTGCGTGTTCATTTCTTGCATGTTTGATCTGTTACGAGTCCTATTACAATCAGAAAATGACGTCAACAGTATAGATCTCTTGTGTGAATACACAATAACTCCAAACAAGTTATGATACCGGTACAATGGTTTTAATTTCATTAACATAGTTATGAAATATGTTAAATATGAAATCGTGATTTAAAGTCACTAAATCTTCTGATCTAAAATGGCTCAGGATGGTGCTATTACCTTCCACGACTTCCAGTTTAAAGGAAAATTCACACGATTTGACTCAAACGATCGGTTCTCGTCCGTCACAACAGGTGCATGGAATTCAGCCGCTTTGTTCGCAAGGCGTTAATACTCAAAACAGACAATCAGTTATCATTCTTGGATTTACCTTTTGAAATTCCCGACGTCATGTTGCGTCATTGCCCAAATTCGAGTTCAACCGTAAAAAAATCAGTTGTTCTTGCATTTAAGACTTAGCCCTGATTATATTGTAGGTCGAAAGATGACATGTCGAAAATGGCTGTAAGGAAACGCCAGTTGCAAAAATAACTCAGAACGGAACGCGTTTCAAATTAACACAGCGAAAAAAATAACCAGACGTATTACGTAACCAAATACTAGTTTGTATACTTACGATCATGCGGTAATTATACCTATTCAACAGTTAACAATGCTGGTTTAGTAATGGTGGGCGTATTGGAGTGTGTACCGGTCAATATGGCCAAGGATTTGTTCGAAGTGAACTTCTTTGGTGCTCTGCGCCTTGTCCAAGCTGTGTTGCCAGGCATGAAAGCGAGACAGAGCGGTCTTATCATCCAGAACAGCAGCCATTTTGGACTCGTGGGAAACCCTTTTAATGAACTCTATTGTGCATCCAAATTTGCCCTGGAGGGCCTCACCGAAGCTTTGGCTCCAACTCTGCTCCATTTCAATATCAGGTAGCGTTTGTTAATATTACTAGTAATACCGTATCAGAAGTAAATATCCTACGTTTTTTTTTTTTTTCACTAATTCAAACTGTAACGCAAAGTTCTATGCTAACTAAATAGCAAACAGAGGATGACATGGGCGTGCACTGAAACAAAAAACGGTCAGTAGACCTTGCAAAATTTTCATTAAATTGTTGAAACCTTGTGCCAATGTTTTTGCTCTTCGAAGCTTTCATCAAAGGCCACGAGATGTTTGGCGACGACCTTTTTTATTTGCAAATTAAGCAAATTTATTCAGCTAATTTCTTAACTACAAAGTAATTATAGAAAGACTGGGCCGCAAGAAGCTTAAGAGCTAATCGAGGAAGACCGATCCTTATAATTATTAATGTTTGCTTTTAAATATTACAACACTTTACTAAATTTAATGTTCATCTTTAAATATTTCAACGCTTTTTGTAGGTTTCTCGAAATCACCAGTTTGTAAAGCAATAAGAGGGTCTAAATAGGGGGGGGGGGGGGGTAGCTTTGACGGTTGACGGTTAAATTTAAAGGGGTAGTTAAATTTAAAGTATTTCTTTCGATGGAGTAGTTACAATAATAATTTAGTTTGTTAACAATGACCCTACTAGTGCACAGAAACTGCTGTTAATTATGTTTGGCTGCGGATGGCTAGGATGGAAGTGGATAGCAACTTGAAAAAATTTGGCCAATAATTTTCAAGTTCTTCCTGTGTATTTTAGAGAAGACGCTAAAATTAATTATGGTTTGTTCTTCCTTGGAGAAAAACCTTAATATTTTCTTCCCGATGTTCTAAGAGCAATTTCATGTTACAAAACAAGTTCGTTGTAAAATATTTCAGCAGTTTTGCCCCTTTAAGGGGTTTTGACGGTTAACGATTATCAAGGGGAATTTTTTCCACGAATCAAAGGTAATATTGACTTAGGCGTTTTTTTTAATATTAACAATCAGAAACACGTTATCAATGAAGCAAATCATTACTAGAAGTTCTTCCAGACGGAAGTTAGTTGTGATGTCAGTTAAGACGCAAATTAAGTGGGAAAGTCCATAAATTAAAGTGAGTATAGTTCGGAACAAGGAAACTGATTTACCAGTTACTGAACGATTCCTTGAGAGCCAGAAGTCTGAGATAAGCAGCTGAATTAATGATATCAATTGAAAGACCTCGAAACCGTTTGACGGCTAATTTAGGTTGTTTTTGGGGGTCGATTGACGATTAAAGGTCAGGCTGTTTGACTGCTGACGGTAAACCCATCGAGATCATTTAAAAAGACCGGCGTACCCGGGAAAGCTATTGAGCCAACGGTCTGGTCACTGTTTTTAGGATCGTTTCTTTCTTCATAGGTGTTCTATGCTGGAACCAGGCCCCGTGGAATCTCCAATTTGGGAAAATGCGGACATTTGGGGGAAGAAGTACGACATACCGCTGGCTGACGAAAAGACTCTGACCCTCGAACGAACCTCTAGGGGAAAGTTGATGGATTATTGCGCTAGCAGAACGCAAAGTGGAATCGAAGTCGCGGAAATGGTGAAGACCATCATTTTGAGCGAAAAGCCAAACTTACGCTATCAAACGAATGATGGATTTAGGACGGAGGAAGTGGAGGCCAAGCTCAGCGATCCATCCAGTAACAATATAGTGGAAATACTGAACAAGAACTACCTTGATAAAGAATGATGAATTGTTGTACTGGTGCTGGAATAATTAGTCATAGCAAACCCTAGCACATGTCAAGTGCATAGATCGCAACTTAGTTCCTGTTATCTATTATTCTGAGCACACTTTTATACATCAATTAAGATTAGTTGTTGTTAAATGTTTTGTATATTTTGAAATAACTCTGTTTTCCGTCTACCCAGACTTTTGTAATCAAAATGCAGTATCAAACGCATGGTTGACGTAGCTTTGCAGTGAACTCTCCAGTTCCCCAACTTAACAAAGATGAACCTTAGTAATTATATCTAGGAGTAGTTGTTGTTAGTTGATGTCAGTATTGTTACCTATTCAATCTTTTGTCTCGTGTCAAATTGAGCTTAATAAAATACTTCATTTACAATTTTGTAAAGGAATTAGTAAACCATAGCAAATAGCAAATGGCATTTGGTTCTCAATTTAATTAAATGACTGATCGTACTTTCATCTGCAAATGTTTAGCAATTTTTTTTGTCAAATCCTTTGCCTTGTCGATTTGAAAGCGTTAACTTCAATACACCCTGTTAATGCTGGCATAATATCGCTGGAACACAACACGCTCAATATATACATTACTCTATATTCAATGTATAGCACCACTATATACAGTACACACAATACACAATATACAGTACTAAATAAGTTACAAGATTTCCTCCTTTAAGACGTACGTCTCTTAAAACTGTATTTTGTTTTACTTGTTCCTTGTTAAATTGTTATGACATGTGTCACGTCATCTTGTTATAAAGATACGAAAGCCCATTTACAAAAAGTAAGGTGCTACTTAATTTCAAACCTTTCGATATGAGCTGCATTTTAGGTTAGGTCTATTGGCTTAGACCAATGGTTCGTTTTCCAAAAGGGAAAAAAAATTGTTACGTTACCCTCTTGTTATCTTGTTCAGGAAAAACCTCATTTGCATTTACTTTCAACACACACCTTACATATGGGACTATAAAACTGGTAGCCGTCGGAGACAGAAATCCTGTCTTTGAAGCAGCGCTGGAGTTTCATGAGAACGACCTTCCTTCTCCTCATGTCGTTGATGTTGAGCTCCTGTGATGGAAGAGAAAGTGGTGCAGCACTGAGGATGCCGACCTTTCCCGCATTGCAGTTCAGACACTCGTACCATGCGATCGAGAGTTCTTTCCTATCATCCACACCTTGATCCGCATTTTGTGCAAGTTGCCGATAACGTCAGCTGAATGTGAACTCTCATTCAGTAAACTACGAAGGTTAAAAACATACTTGGCGTATAAATTTAGCATGTGAACTTTTGTAGAAGTACAACAAAAATGCAACCTTTTTGAGGACGGCAGGTTTAAAATTAATTACCTCGGAGAACTACAATACAGCAATGGAAACCTTAGAAATTTGAGACGTACTAGCATCCCATCAAGGAGAGTGGGAAGGAAAGGGGTTTTTCTACTTCCTTTATGCTTGAAAAACTGGAAGATGATTGTCAAAATGGCTTACCCTCTCGGCTCGCATAGTCAATTGTTTGAAGCACATTATTAAGACCTTGCGAGACTTATCACGAAGACCTCACAAAGAACACTATTTTGGCTCACAATTTACCCCTTCACTGCCTATCATCTTGAAGCATTCACACTGTGCTTAAACCAAATGAACAAATCAACGTTCTTTATAATTAAACAGCGTCTTTTCCGTGCCCAGCCCCAAGCTTGTATGCGGAGACATCCGTTGTGACGTCAGTAACTGCATTTTAAGTATTTTGATTTAAAAATGTTCTCGTCGGATGCCCCTGTCATCGAAGCTACTGATGCACCTAAAGAACAGTCGCCTCCCGCCAACTCGAACCCTCGCTAATTCGAACCTCGGGCTAACTTGAACCAAAATCGATTTCCCCTGGATTTGCGTTATACATTTATACTAATTATACTCTTAGTAACACGAACCTCCCGCTAACTCGAGCCAATTTTCTTTCCCTTTAGCTCATTTTCTATATAATTTTACCCTCGATATTAAACTCGAACCATGTTTGTCAAGACGTGACAGGTGAAAACAATCAGTACTGTACTCCAAAACATTAAATTTATTTTGAAGCAGCCGTGAATTCTTTAGGTCTTTTCTTGCATTGTACAAAACGTGTCAGTCCAGTTCTAATTCTGGTTTCGCTGGTTTAGGGTACATTTTACTACAGTGTATTGTATTTTCATAAAGCTTTGCTCCTTCTCCTTAGAAAACTTTCAAGGACAATCGAAAGTAAAGCGCCAGGCCGTATTAACTAATTATTTCTCGAAAAAGTAAATCGCATGAACTCTGTATCAGTAGCCCGACGTTGATCATTATTTTCCAGCTGGAGCTAGAGCTAATAAAAAATTCAACACCATGGTTTGATTTTGTTTAACATTTAACAATTAGATTATGAATTCGAGATTTCTATTATTTGTTAGAACCAGTTCTGTTTCTGTTTCATTTTCCCAACGAGTTAATAAATGAAGTATATTGATAAATTCTCTAAATAACCTAAGCAAAAACCTTTAACATGTATAACAATGGAATATCTCTCCAGTTTCCATTTCCGCTCCACAGGAACCTTGTCAAAGTGTATTTTCAACGTATGACGTCGTAACATCTGACAAACAAATTTCATTTTCTTGGAGTGAAGATAGAGTTCCGTGATCTTGAAGTTCACTTTTCAATGTGAGATTCGTCGAAGCGAATCACTGAAAACCCATTAAACATAAGAGAAAAGCATTAAGACACCAAAGGTTTGAGGTAAGCTAGCACAACTTTAAAATCATGTTTTGCGTGTGAACTGTATGGTTCACGTAATTTAGCAGTTTTGAATTGAGCCAAAGAACATAAACAACCCAGTTAGACAAACTCGGTTAAGTATCTTTTTAGTGGTAGGTGGATTTTTGAAGTTTTGTGTTTCTCTTTCGTCTGACTGGTTACAGAATGGAGATGAAGCTCGATGAAAACGTGTAAAGTATTTTATAAACTAGCTAAACACGATGTTCCCCGTGCATTTGTTACACTAAGAGTTGGGAGATTTTTTTCTCAATTATTCCACGAGCGCGCCTTGGATATGAGATGATAGATAGCCAACGGGATTCTTTAAGCGCCGAGTTGGCTATAATCATAGCATACCCAACAAGCGCAAGTGGAATAATTGTTTTTTGAAAACATTCAAGAGACATCTCTAGATATGATCTTGCTAATTTCTCTTGACGACAGTTTAATGGTCTCTATTTCTTAGGTATGATATAATGGCTCATACGCCATGGCAGCTAAGCCAATCAAATTCCTGAAATTGCATTATACAATAATCCAGTTTTTAATAAAATAATATATATCATGAAGGGCATTGGCACGAGCGGAGAATATTTTTAAGAACAATTGGATTTTTTCATGAAATGTTACCGGGGCTTTCAATTTCCATGCAAGAAACCGAAACAAATCAATCGTGTTTTACGACGTCAAGCGTCGGAATTATTTATCTTGTGGTTGAACTGTTTTCGGAATAAAGATTAACTGACATGCTTCGAAGCAAGTCACACAGAATTCATCATCCGCAATACACTGTTAAGACACTTGAAGTTTCCGCGAAGTATAACTATTAAACTATGCGGCTTTGTATGTGGACTGTCTGGCGTACTTCACAGGTTAAAGATTAAGAAAGGCAGTAAACGCGGCTTGACATACTTGACGTTTGTCTTCTCTGATTGCGACTGAAGATGGCAATCGTACTAAATTGCTCAAGTTGTTTTATCTAAAACTGTGCGCAAATGGAAATTCGTTGAATTTTGTTCCCTGGGTTGAAAGTTTGATCAAGCAAATGTAATGTGAAAAAGAAACATTGCGGTCGTTTATTTGTCTAAATGCTAATTTATGCACATAAACTCGCATGCAAATGATTGATGCTAATTCTACAGTTTGAGCGAAACAAAATGCTTCGAAAGCAAACCAGCTTCATTTGAATCTGTCTTGAAATTTTCTGGGCCGGCCGGGTTAAATGTCGTGTTCGTTACGCGAGTTAGGTTTCGCTTGATTTCAGTGACCAAAACCGGATTTGTGAATAAGCCGAATATTCTGATAACAGGAATTCTGTGGGATGTATCTCTGCCTTTTACAACACGAGATCCAGCCTGGGCGATGCGTTGACTTTCCAAGACTTGCATTATTAATTAAAAATATTTGTTTACGTCGTAAAATGTGGTAAATATTTCGGCGCCTTTTTTATGAAAATAGCTCCTAATAAAGACTTCGGTGTCTTGGAATGAAAATATAGTCATTACCACGTTTTTGAATTTCCACTTTTCAATGAGAAGTTTGTCGAGACAAACACGCTGATTATCTTGTTTCGGCAATTAATACTGTTTCAAAACAAGAAAACGTTTGCAATTGAGTGTAATTCAATACTTTAGAGAAGAACCAGTCAACCCTAGGTTTTCTTCTCCGTCCCGCATGATTCGTGTTTGTAGTTAATTAATTTATTGTCGTCCTATAAGGAGATAATTTATTTCGGTTTCTGTGAATAAAGAAATAGTTGCGGTATTTTCTTTTTTGAAGCTCGCTTTTCAGTGTTAAATACGTCGAAGCCAATCACTACTGAACACTGAGGGCGCGGTATAACTTAAGTAATCTAACAGATCAAAGAAAAAGATAAAAAAAAAAGCGTTTAGACGGACAGAGGATGATTATCTCGACAAACTGTGCTAATTTTGTTATCTGAGCTAATAGCTGCGTAGTTTGCCTAATCGGGGAGGGTGAGGGGGAGAGATAAAAAATGGGGGACTTTCCCCTCTTTTGTCCACTTATTTTATCTCGCTCCACCTCCCCCTCCCTCTCCCTAAATATTACGCCATCTACGCAGGCAATGAAACTGAATGTCCTCTTGTTTCCAGAATTATAAACTGTTTACACAAGCATATAAATTCGTAACAAAATTTTATTAAAAAAAAAAAAAATACTTGCTGTCATTTGGTTGACTATAAAAGGAAATTACCTCGTGAATTAAATAGGGAGAAACTAATATAGGACCGATTGATGAAGCCTGCATTAAAGTTTTTTGCCGAACGTAAGAATTCCACAAATGGACGTGACGCTACTCAAACGTGTTAAAAACGGGCATACACGATCCTTGCGTGCGAGGAATCCCAACGTAGGATTATAGGATTGCGTTTTCCACCCTGAACGCAAATATACGTACAACCAAAGACCAACATCCGTGAAAAATAAAAACCAAAACTTATGGCGTTGGCTGAGAAATACGTGGCCTCAAGTAAAGTCATTTGAAGATATGCGGACCGCCACGGAAATCCGGTTTCTTCTTCAGTGGAAGCCATGTAGTTCATAGTAGGCCTTATCACGGTTTTCGACGCCATTTTGACGGGTAGGCAAACAGGCTTGAAATTACAGTGTTTGTATGGAAATCCGATGTCAAATAATTTTCATAAAACATCGCTTCTGAAAAATTCATGAATTGGAAACTTTTGGCACTAGGAAAAGGATTTTAAGAACAAAATTAGAGGGATGTAGCTGTGACAGAAAGCGTTCAGTTGTGTTTTGAACTTTCTATACATTTCCCTGTATTTTTTCCCGCGAACTATTTTTAGTAGCAGTTCACGGCTGGTTCGCTTACAGACAAATGTATGGAATTAAGGGTGACGAAAAAACATTTCTCTGTCAGAAAATGCATCCTTTATCTCAGTAGTGAATGTGAAATCCTAAAAAAATATATGCGAGCACAGACCCCTCCTTAGCACCCCGAGTCTTACTCTAGCGTCTAAGAGGATTTTTAATGATTGTCTTCTGTTCCTTGGGTCTAGTCAGTAAGTTGCTTGTCCGTGAGGTTAGTTGAATGTTTTGCCTCTTTGAAACATAACCGTACGGTTCTTGAAAAAACAATAAATGGAGTGACTAATGTGGGCGAATGAAATTTTCTCCTGTAGCTAGCAACCTTGACAAGTCACGTAATGTAAATCATACCCTGGGCTTCTGAGGTAGGTGTTAATTTCTTCCACTGTATTCATATTGTAGCCGAATGAGCTTATCTAGAACGGGCTTTTTTGGTCTCTTTGGCCTGGGTGAAGGGGGAGGCGGGGGGGGGGGGGGGAGGAGACGGATTTCCCCACCCTTAATAACTCCGAGAGTATTAAGAGTAAAGTAGTGAAACTTGGAGGGTGAATATTGCTGACTTGACATGATGTTACATTGCGTCATAATTTCCCGAAGGCGTCCATCTTGGTCCTGTTTATTTTCTTCGCCCCCTAGAACTCACTGGTCTTTTGCTTCATACAGACCTTTCTGTTTTAAACTGTTTTAATGCAACAACAGTAACTTATCATAATGCGAAATGGAAAGTAATACTCCCTTTCAGTTCATGCCTCTAATTCGGTAGTAAAAACTGTGTTATATGTAGAGTACTGCATTGTCAGTATTACGTAACCCGTGAATATCGGAATATCGGAATTGTAAGTAGAGTCTTTGGATTGTTATTAGCGTATGTAACCTGTTTTACTATTATTATATGTAAAGTAATGTTAAAAAAAAAAAAAAAAAAAAAAAAAAAGAGTTGGTTGCCAAATGGCCACTAACTGAAAAATTAAAAAAAAAAAAAAAAACAACAACAGTAACTTACAAACTAAAAGAAACGTGCAAAAATTCGCTCCATAGCATTTTGATGAAGACACTTGCAGCATTCATGGCGAGAAGTTCAACCAAAGCTGCAAGTGAAAGTGACGTCACACCAGCTAGTGAGGAAACGTTGGATTTTGATGACGTCACCTTAAGAGGTGAGAAGAAATATGTTACTTCTTTTTTCAGAAGACTGTAGAGAGCCGTCTCAGTATTAATCCTTCCTGGATAGCCTGAAGTGCAGGCGTATATTGGGCCGTGCGTGTCGAAGAAGGCGAGAATTATAGCCAAAACGATGGGTTTTTATATTTTGTCAGTATTTTGCATTTAAACGAAATAAATTTTTAATATGAATAGCAATTGTTCTTTTCATTTTGCTGTGAGTCCACTTGGCTAAAAAAACTCCATTTTGAAAAGCAATATGTTATATGAAAAAATATGTCAAGGTATTTGGGTGGACTTTTCTAGCTAAAGCGATGATGCAAAAACTTCCTTTCCTTTGCGTGTTTTAAGTCTCTACTCAACCAGGAATTACAGACACTCTATAATCTGACCGTTCCACACTCAAAGACCTATGGGTAGATTGCTACGAGTGAGGGATTGTGGTTTCGTTCGGGTGGAGGAATTAGGTATAGACATTGCGCACGGACCAACAAAGGATTTTTTCGACATTTCCTTTGCTTACCCCTTGTTTAATCTCCTTTGTTAAAGAGCGGTTTCCTTGCAAGTCACAGACGAGTGTTTTAAATCTATATAGAGACATAGGGTCAGTTTTCAGACACCCTAAAGAAGAAAGGCCGTTCCTTTCGAAATATTGGCAAAATTTATTTCCTTGACCGTAAAATCAGCCTTGTTCTTTTCTGTATTATTCATCGGCAAATGCTGGGCTTTTTAAAATTTCCACCTTTTCTTCAAAGCGATCCCACAATCCCCTACCAGTACCAGACTCCTCATTTTTATCGGAGAGGGGAATAAGCCCCACTCTCACTCCCCATACCTTACTTATTTACACAAAATTACAACAATTTAACACTTTCACTATGCTTCGTGCAAGCCTTCCTCACCCCAACTCGCTTCCCTATCCCAAATTTTAGGCGATGAATAACACTTTTCATTCGCCTGCTTTTAGCCATAGCAGAGGTTTTCAACACTGAAGGTAATGAGAGACACGGAGAGGATGATGTCACCAACGCAATTCACTTCTACACGGAAGGAATTCAAGTAAACTGCAAGGATGAAGAACTGAGGGCCGAACTGTACAGCAACAGGGCGGAGGCCTATTTTTGTTTAGGTTAGAATTTTCTAATTGTTTAGGCTTTGCCTAACTAAGATATTTAAATGTCGCAAATTTATAGAGCACTTTGCATTGAAACCTCTCTGCTCTCTTCTTCTTCAGGAAATTATAATGATTCGCTGAATGATGCTAAGGTTGCTACTGACTTACAGCCATCATTGATGAAAGCGATCGTGAGAGGTAAGATTTCTAAAAAAATTACATCTCGTTTTACCGAGGCGGCGGTAGCTAGTGGAGAGTGCTGTGACAAATTTCAAATCTTAAACACCGCTCAATACTACGTGTGCTGAAAATTTACTTTGCACTTATAGCAGATTAAGTTACGCGTCATAAAGTTTAAAATAACTCTTCAGTATAGGTGTCATATGCAAAATTTTAGTATTTCGTGAATTCAAAGAAGTCTTTTAAGTCAATTGCGGCTAAGCATACCCGTGATAACACACCAAAGGTGGCCTTGCCTTGGGTGTCCTTAGAAGAGTCCGATAGTAATATATATTGTACGAGCCACCCTATTTTTAAGAGAAAATAATACCAAACTGATATTGTTCTGTTTTATTAGGAGCAAGTGCCTGTGTTCAGCTGAATCAGTTTGAGGAAGCCATCACGTGGTGTGAAAAAGGATTAGCCGTATCCTTTATTACAGATGCTACAATTGATCAAATTCAAACTTTATTATTTTCCTTTATTCCTGATTTTAGGTGCCATCTTATGCAAGACTTATCAGAACAAATGATTCCTTTTTTTTCATGAATATTTCATGTTTCTCTTAAATTCTCGAAGAAGAAACCAAGCAAACAAACGGGATAGAAGTTAAGGCACCTCATCCATATAATATCTTACTTCGGTTTTTCGGTGTTATCAATTGTTGATTTTTTTTTATAATTATCGTGAAAGTCTTGACTCATGTAAGATTGACAAGAACAACCAGACGTTGTTGGACTTAAGGAAACGATCTGTCAATAAACAGAACAAGCTACAAGATGCAGGCAGAGAGGACAATGCAAATGAATCTGACATCACAACTGCTACTGATAAAACACTGAATACTGGTGATGAAACAATTTTAAGAGGTAAGGAGTTTAAGTATTGATATTAATGGTTACTTATAGTCAAGGCGCTTAAGACAGATTTATTGGGAAGCTGAAGGTCTAAGACAAAAAAAGTTCTTAAGGCGTTTTCATGCTATTCTGTTGAAATGGGGGAGGCGGGGGGGGGGGGGGGAGGTGGATTGAGGTCGTCATATTGTCAGTCTATCTGATTGGAGAACATTATGACCCCATCCCATCACTGGGCCGTCATTCATGTTGGCAATAAAACCTAGTTGTGAGGGCTTCGGAAATATGGACCAAATAACCAAAAAAGGCCCGAAGAGAGCCAATAAGATTGCCCGAAATTAAGGAAGAAAAGTACCTTGAAATGTTTTTTTGAATGAGCTACTAGACGAGGAAATCATATAATTGAGAAGAAAAAAAAAAAAGAAAAAATACCGAAACTGCCATAGTAGCACCTTTGCTGGAAAACTTCTTGCAGCAGCTTCTAATGAAGGCAATTTTTGAAACTTTATTCAGAACTGAATGCAAGATACCTTTTAATTTCCTTCATTTTAGCAAAAGCAGAGCTCTTCAAGGATGAGGGCAATGATGAATTCAGGAAGAAAAATTTCAGCAATGCCATATTGCTTTTCACCGAAGGAATCAAAGTGAACAGCAAGGATGAAGAACTGAATGCCAAACTTTACAGCAACAGAGCAACAGCACGTTTTATTTTGGGTGAGAAATTTTTAGGTTTTCAGAACGT
Source organism: Pavona decussata (assembly GCF_977016875.1). Taxonomy (NCBI): domain Eukaryota; kingdom Metazoa; phylum Cnidaria; class Anthozoa; order Scleractinia; family Agariciidae; genus Pavona; species Pavona decussata. The sequence goes on from NW_028145751.1 coordinate 407,800, forward strand.
TGTCAAGTTAATGTGTTCCCATAAATTTGCGTTAATCATACGCTCAACAACACCGTATATTTGTTTTCACTGATTTTTGCGCAGGTAACTTCCATGATTCACTTAGTGATGCAAAGGCTGCCACGGACTTACAACCGTCTTATGTCAAAGCGATTGTTAGAGGTAAAGAATCACTTAAGCGAAACTATGAGAAATTTACGTTGTGATTCTATCGAAAGATAATAAACTTCTAGCTGGAAGGCATGATTTATATTCAACTCAATATCCTTTCCATATTTTGAAAATGTCTTTTGTTAATACTAAATGTACATTTAAACATTGTAACTTGTCATCTACCTTGAGGAAATGTCACCAGAGGGAAAAAGAAGAAAAGGAAGACCTGGAGCTTCTCCGGCTTTTAAAAAAGTGTTTAAGCAAAAAATCTACAGTTATTATTTAACAGCAATAAGACAAGGAACGATGAAACTATAATAAGTTAAAATATTTGTTAAGTCTGTTGATTGTAGAGATTTCTGCGGTAACCAGTTTTTGTGTGTTTGTCATCAGGAAAGAGAAAGTTTTGCTACAGTACTTATCGTATTTTAGAACTGATTCGTGGAGGTAAAAAACCTTCAGTAAAATCTCAATTAGACGAGCATGCCAAGCTAGAGGCTCGATTTTATTGCGCGCGCTAGGAGATCACGTTTCCCTGGTAATGACACGCTTTGTGGTCACGCGCTAATTGAGTAAAGTACTTTTCACACATTCCTTTGCGCACCTCGAGTGTGTACATTTATTCAACATGTCAGTTACTCTGTCATCGTTGTTGATTTCACCGAACGAGAAAAACAGTCTTACTTAGTTAATATCTAGCAAAGATAAATTGGATCATACTATTTTTGGTAAAGACTTGACTACGCGCCAGATATGAATTTGGAGACCTTCAGCAAGGTTAGTTCACTTTTGCTGGGAGGCGTTCGCGGTGCTCTGTTGCTTTCGAGCATCATGATCTTTCGAGTTTTTTCACGATTGCTCGACCCAGAGAAGACTTGGTACTCCTTAAACGATCGTTTGTGTTCCAAATCGCCGCGAAAGTTTGGTGAAAATAATTTGTTTGCAATATTTCCCGATGAAGTCCGCCGCGTAAATATCGCAGATCTTCACGATGGAAATGGCGGGCCAGTTCCAAAACAGTGGTTCAATAAGCTCGATGGAAGGAATGGCTCCGAGCACGTTTATGTTGCGAGTGCATTTGCTGTGCTTGCCGGTAACATTGGCCTTAAAAACCCTAGTGAAGCGGATTTTCTACGATCAGATGCTTTTGTATCCCTAAAGAGCGCCATAAACAGGCTTGGTTTGCTGGTGACCGACCCACAAGTAGCAATGAATCCACTCTTCGATACAAAGAGTCAAACAATCGACGAGAGATCCGTCCAGAGCTCCCAAGAATCGCCGGAAGAATCGCTGGCCGGAGAAATGAAAGAAGCGAGAAGCCCGCCAAAATGCTCTACACCAAGAAGAGAAAGCCCGCCAAAATTTTTTGAAAGTCCGTGCAGTGACACGTCGTTGTCCTCTGATCGTTCTACTTCTTCGGAGTCGTCCATAACTCAGATTTCGCTGAATGCTAGCTATGCTCCAGCTTATAAGAAAAGAAAACTCAGACAAAAGGTCGAAACTGTCATGAGGAACGTACAGGCGTCATGTTTGGAGCAAGGAGAGCAACTGGGCGACGTGATTGCTCGCAGCTGCTTGTTTAAGCGTAAAATAAACATTGATGGGAAAGAAATCATTTCGCACGCTTTCAGTGAAGTTTCGAGGGAACTGGGGGTTAAAAAGGCCTTCGATGAACTCGTACCTGAAGAGTTGTGGAATGAACGAGTACACATGATGTCTGTACCAGATTGGTTGTTGCTACTTTGTAAGCTGGAATCAAAAATATCAGATGATGCCTGGCAGATGATCTTGAATCGAACTAAACTTGGAAAAAGTGGGGTGAGTTGTGCACTGGATGAGTTTCACTTGTTGATTTTAAGATATATATGATGTGTTAATGACTGATCAAATTTGGAAAAGACCCTACTCCCTGGCTGTCAAGGGAGGGGGGGGGGGGGGAGTCATCTTATGTGATCTGGGGTGGGTACTTCCTTTCAGTAGTTTCGCCCCGGAATTGTTGGAAAGATAACGTTGAACTGTGTGGAGCTCTTAAAGTAAATTTTTGGGAAATTCCATTGTACATGTGAGCAGTAGCCTCACTATTGAATTATTTCCATATTTTTCCACAAATAAGAGGAGCCCCCTGGAAGAAGCATTTGGAACTTGCCCTGACAACTGTTTCTATGGCTAAGTTACTGCGCCTTTCAATAACATACGAACTCTGAACTTCAACCCAGTTAACGATTTGCGTGTTTTTACTGCCGTCAACCAATTACGGCGACAAGCAACTGACCAGAAAAATACAGAAAACGACAAAGTGGATTGAATTCCGCCAATCACAGCACACGAACATGACCTTTTGACCCTGTTGAGCCAAACGTTTTGTTTTCTAAGAGGTCCGCTGCAGTGATTGACGGCAGTGAAAAGCATAACGGTTGATTGAATTTTGAACTTCAGAGTCCGCATGTTATTGAAAGGCGCAGTTAAATCACTCCTTGAGAACAATGGTACCTTTTGAAAAAATTAGTTCCCGATGAAATGCACTGTAGTGCTACATAGTGATTATTATTCACTTTAAAAAGGGTAGGACTTAAAAACCTTTAAGATTAATTGATTTATTTTATTGAAACTGCACCAACATGGTCAATAAAAATATTTAATAATAATTTTTCTTTTAGAACTCATCAGATACTCCAATCTTGCTTTCAAAAAGTAGCATGAAGGCACTGCGGTCAATGGTATTTGGTAAGGTGCGTGGTTTACTGAGCCTTACAGAACTAGAAGATCCTGACATCCCGGGCTATCAAGTTTCTCTTGGTTGTTTTGTTACCTGGATCATCAGGGAGATGAGACTACATGGCCAGGGAAAGAAAGATGTACAGCTCAACCTCAAACTTGATGGCAGACCATTTTTTGGTAAGAGCTAATTCACCCAGATTTCTAGATTTCTTTTAAAATTCCAAAATGGTAATTCTGACAAACTGGCTTCAAATTCCCTGGTTGTGCTGTGTAGAGGTAAACCAGATCTATGTAAGGATAAGATGAGGCAGAGATTTTATTTTAAATTTTTTTAATATACCAAGTACAGATAACAATAACTGGTGACTACTCCAAGAGAACCTTTGTCTGAAACAAGAGAATTAGGTTCCAAATACAGACAAAAAAAAAGATGAACACTGATTGTGGATGGTGAAGTCCTAATACAATAACTGGTGAACACACCCTTCAGGAAATGGATCTCAACAGCTATTAATATCAGTTGAGGTTGACCTATTTGTTGGCATACATGTAGCCATGAGAATAAGTATGATTTATAATGGTAATTCGACTGGGTGGAGTGCAATTTGGTCAGAAATCATACGTGTGATTTCAAAATTGAACGAGCGCGCAGCGCGAGTTTGATTTGAAATCACAAGAATGATTTTGGACCAAAATTCCACAACACAAAGTTCAATTAGCACTTTATATTAAACGTATTTTAATATTACAGAGTTTTATTGTCAATATTAATGTTCTATTTTTGTCGATTCATTTCTATTTTGATGGGCTAAGAAAAGGAGCAAAAATGGTGCAATTTGGGAATAAATCGCACTGTTGAGAGCCAATCAGATTGCAAGGATCACCAATGATTTCAAAATGGGTGTAACAAAATCAGTAATTTATTGTGCCAGCCCAAAAGTTATATCATTCTATATATTTTTTTACCTTTTGTTTGCAATTCCATTTCTCTGCATTTTTATGATTGTTGTTGTCTTATTAGTTTTTTTTAATTAACTCTTCATCATACTTTTCCATCTACTTGAATTGTCATGATTGGTAGGTCGAAATCAGGTCCTCATTGGGGTAGTCCCTATGGAAACACCTTTCTTGTCAAATCAGAGCTGCAAATCAGTTTGTCCTTTGGCTATTGCCAATTGCAAGGAAGACAGGTATGAGGCATTTTCAGTGATAGAGAAATAATTTCACACACACACACACACACATTTGTTTCAATTCATAGTTCACATTGTGAAAGGAATTGCATATTGTAAAACATTTTTGATGATGTTACTCCTTTGTAGATGTCTTGTGACATGTACAAAAATCCTTTACTGTGAAGAACAACTCCCCTCTACCGACTGCTGGTCAACTGTTGGCCGACAATAACCCGACAGTTGGTCGACAGGTTACCTACAGGCTACCCACAGCTAGGTTCTACTAAATAAGCCTTCAAGCAAACTGTGCATAAGTTATTTCGTCCAGTATGTATTGGTTTAACAGTACTATGGTATTTCCTTTGTAAGGGAGAGTCTCAAAAAGCTGATTGTGAATGTGAACAAACAAAAAGATGAGTTCAAGAAAAATGGGATTATGGTGGATGGAGTTAAACATACTGTGAGGTTTAAAGGTACTTCAATAATATTCTGATCTGTTCAAGTTAAGCCCATCAACATTCATACAGAAGTTTCACTCAGAGATCAATAAACTGCACTCAAGTGAACCTTGGAGCTAATTTAAATTGTGAAAAAAATTGTCAGGTTAAGTTAAAAAAAGATAATGATTCAGAAGTATACTTCATATTTCTTGGTGGGCTTATAATGAAATAACTTGAGTTACACATGTACAAGGTTGAACTGGTAATCATAATTTTGTTGATTTATTGTGTATAATTTGTGGACTAAAAATTATTACATGTATTATTTTAAGCTTGCTCAGAATTCTGTCCCTTGTTTCTCTTATGAAGTATCTCTGCACTGAATGTGAATTGTATATGACATATTTTACATTCTTTATTGACACTATCTCTTTTTACAGTTGTACTTGACTTGAAGGCACTCTACACTGTACCTTTTGCTGGTAAAAATGGGTGAACAGAGCTTTAAGCTTGGGGGACGTGGTATTGATGTGGAGTTTTGCTTTATATGCAAAGCACTAAGGGTATGCAGTTGATTTGATTTAAATACTGTATAGACATTAATCATCGCATTTTATTCCATTGCATGTACATGCCCTTATTATAATGATTATAAAGATTAACAGGATTATTATTTGCAATACAATGCTCATCACATTGTATATTTGCTTGTGGTCACTGAATTTGATCTGTTTCATTGTTTCAATAATTTATAAATGAAGTTTTCAGCTGGATTCCAGAGTTTGGTATAAAGCATGACTCCAATCATTAAACACAGGCTTTACATGCATGTCTGCAATTGCAAGGATTTATGAGAAAGATTGAGTCAATACAAATTAATTTTATAGTAATACAACTGATCACAAAAATCGGCTGATCACAAAATAAAAAGTAAGTCCTTAACTTTATAAGTGCAGGAGTACACGTATATTATGGTAAGCAATCACCATTGATAATTTGTTATTTTCATCAATCTTTTTTTTCTTTCTCAGGGTTGCAGTTGTGATCTTGGTCCACACACTATTTGTCTGGAACATTTCAGTAGTACCAAGGCCAATATTGGAGGGTAATGGTCTATTTTTTAACTTGCCAAATATATTGCACGTTGTCATTATTATCATCATTAAAGCTTAAAGAGTTCTTGGGTATTGACCATCCAACGTATGGAATTTATGATTCATACTGACACTGTATGCCTTTCCATGACACAAAATTTCTAAGTTTCGGTTCTTCTGATGGCAATAAACTGCAAGTAACACCCCATTACCGAAAAAAAATTGCCCTTAATACCCCTCATGTTACTAGCCTTTCTTGGGCTTAAAAAAGAAACAATAATTATTATCAGCCAGGAAAATTGTTCCGGACAGATTAATTTTGAAGCATGTGGTATTTATCTTGCAAGTTTGTGTTGTTACCTACTTGTAGATAAAATCAATTTATTGTCTTTTAGTTTCAGTGGCGTTCGCAATGATTTAGAATTTCTGCTGGAAGAAGAATTGTCATCAATTAACTTGTGTGCTCTGCATTGTGAGCTGAGAAACACGGAACAATTGCTGGCATCCTTGGGTTTATTCGCTTTCAAAGTGGGTTCTCTGGAAGAGTGCAATACCAAATTAGCAAGTTATGACCCGGAGAATTTCAGTGACAGGATTTCAGTTAAGATGAAGCAAGGACAAGAAACTGCTGTACAAAAGCACAACATTCAAGTTTCCTCTTTTTCAGGTATACATTTTAAGGACAATAGAATGTTGTTTGGGATATTGTCATAGTCATTCAAGACTTAATAATGTTATTATTTCGGTTTATTACACGGAATGCCCGCAGGGCATGACGTGTCTAGGTTTCGGTCGGGTATCTTTTTTTTCATCAGTGTCGCAAATGTGCACATTAATTTATGCATTAAACTCTGTCCTCCCCTAGTAAGGATATTTTGTTCTGATTGTCTTCAACAGAAGCGGCCCAATCAAAATCTATTTTTCAGGCACATATCACGAGAGAGGGGACCCACTCATCACTTCTGTGTGACGTCAAATTATCATTTGATTTATTCATTAAAACTAGATTAAATTCTTCCCTCTCCCAGAAGGGATCTATTGTTTTGATTGTCTTGAACAAAAGCGGCCCAATCAAATTCCATTATCTGCGCGTATATCACGAGGGAGGGGACCCACTCATCTCTACTTGTGTGACGTCAAAGCAAATCATCATTTGGAAAAGTTGTTTTCGTTCAATGGCGGCCACATGTCTGAATTTAAGACTCCGGATCTGCCGTTTTCAGAGAGAAAACCAACCTTTTTCAAGCAGTAAATCGAAATAATAACTTCTAGGTAGTACTCGACAGTTGAAACGGCGGAAATTGGGAGAGTTCACAGCAAAGAATGATCAACGCGAAGGATTAGAGCTGGAGGAGGCCAGACCAGTTTAGCGGGGTCATGACGTTATTGCATAGTTATTTCTGGTATGATTCCTAGTAACATAACGATAAGTATCACGCAATATATCTGAATAAAACCATTTAGACAATTATTTCAATGGCCAAGGGAGGATATTTTTTAAATATCTACGAAACATACAATGGGGAATAATTGGGGCTACATTAAGCATTCCGTGTAATGCCATTAGAGGGGCATCTTGTTATAAATTGGATTCCAAGGTTTAATGAATTGAAAAAAAAAGTTTGTTAAAATCAATCTTGACGTACATGTACAGCACTGATCTCTAAATTTAATTGTACTTTTGGTGTAAGCTAGCGCAGAAAGAAATCATTGCATGTCATGTTTAATCCTGCATCTTGTACCAATACTGTTTTTGAGTCATGAGTGATTATTAGACAGATATTTAAAGCAAATAAATTAGTATTCATAAACATTAATGATTAGAGCTGGCGCCTCAAAGAACATGTTTCTATTTGCATCATTCTGTACTTTGCAATTAACTGAGTAAGCATTGCCATTGCCATAGTAAATCAAGACGTGGAATTTCTCTTAAGTTCTTAATTTCTGAAATTTGCCAAAATTCTAGTAATACTAATGTTGCCTACTTTTGGTTTGTTTGTTTGTCTTTTTTGATTCAATTCTTTGTCTATTCTTCATGTTCTGTTAAAGGTGCTACTGAACGGGAGTTTCTTGCCAACATAGAATCGATTGTTAGGCACTCATTGCCTCATGAGAAGATGAGGATTTACTTTGCTGATCCAGAAGTTGCTAAAATGGCCATCTTGAATAAAGTGACTTTCTGTAGTGAGCGAATTAAGGTATGTCCCAGGCATAACAGTGCTTTTGAATTCTAGAGATTCACTTGGTGTGATTTTGTGCAAGATAAAATAATGGTGCAAGCGTTAGTGAAAATTTTCCTATTTTTTATGTCGGTATTTTATGTTTTTTATAGTACTATCAAGACATGGCTGTTTGTGACACATTCACTAGAGATTTTGGCTCCATGCAAGAGACAATTACTCTTACAGGATCAGGTGAAAGCTTCTACTGACAATTTTTACATTTTTCTGACCATGCATAATATTCGCAATATTGTTCAAGCCTTAATGGGTGTGAAGAGTTGACCAAAGCTGCATTTAGTGTGGTACCAAACTGACCTATTCTTAGTCATTCTCTCTTAACATACTGGTACCTAAGTCAGAATAGTTTACATAATTAGGATGAGAAATCAAACATCCCTACAAGGGATCCACTATTAAAAACAACTGTCTATAAAAGTAATTATTACTGGCAGGGATAAGCTGGAAGTCCTCATCGAGTTATGGAACATTTTGTTTGCAAGACTGTATGAAAGAGACATGAACAGCTTTAAGTTTACCGGTAGTAAAGTTGCTCTTGTGGGTTACAAGTTTTTTTACTGGTCTCTAGTTTCACAGACATCTATGTGTGGTTATTGGCTTAACTTCTTTGTTTTTTATTCTTACTTTGTTCTTTTTATAGAGGTGGGAAAGGAGGTTCAAAGGAGGTTAGAATTCTGGCAGAGTAGACTAGATGAAATTGAGGAAAGGTTTAAAGAGCTCTCGCAGAAAAGTACAAATGGATCCTTTGCTAAAGGAAAACAAAAAGGGAAAAAAAGGCAGAAGGTGACCAACACAGAGCTTTCTGGGTTATCTGATTATGCTGCAGAGGTTGTATATGAATTCTTCTTGAAGGTAATTAATGTTATGCAGTGGTCAAGTTACTTTGCTCTTGAATTATTTAAACAAGCTGGTAGATCTTATAATTTTATCATCCCCAAGTTCCTACCTATACCACCCTTATAAATACTGGATTGTTAAGGAAGAAAAGGTTGTGAAAAATATATAAATTGCCAGTTTCTTTGCTTGCCGCCAATTTGCACAAACTCTCTATAAAGACTTGAAGTACAGTGTAACTGTCCTTATTAAATGACATGTCTTTATGAAGTGGGTTTCAGTTGTTATGGGAGCTGAGCCAGAGTGCTAATGTAATTTTGAAATGAAGATCCCCTTCTATTATGCATCTACAAAAAAATCACTTCTATAGTTTATTCTGCTGGATAGTAGTATAGTCAAATCTCATTGTGTTATGCAATGGGTTGCCAAAGAAAAAAGGTACATCAGAACTACATGTAGTATATTATTAAAATAATAATGTGTTTTTCTCGCATACTTGGTTTTTGACTACAGGTTTACACTGGGTGGAAAGATATTTCTGAAATAATGAGAAGTCGTGTCTTCAAAGAAGATCAGCAGCACTTAATGGACATCTTTGATTTACAGGTATTGATTTGTAATTATGTAACATACTCACAGTAACATGTAAATAAAAAATAATCATTCTGGATAATTTAAACAAGAAACATTTTAAGTTTCATCAGAGTTACCATTTTAACATTAATTGGACATGTAAAAAACTTACGTGAGGGTCGGTTGGGTGGTCCATATCCTGGGTCCACAGGGATGTTACACAGAGCTCATGAGTCCATGTTTTGTCTATATCCAAATAAAATGTAAGTTTTTGTACTGGATTGGTGATGTATGGTACCTTAATATATTCTCTCTTTTTCTTTGAAGTGCAAAGAATGGGGATTTCTTTTAAGAGAGGTGTTTGGTTCCAACCTGGGGACTGGCGACTATGGCCATATCACCATCGAACATGCCAGCATGCTCATGCGGAATTTTCTCAGTCTGAGAGAGTATTCCAATCAAGGATTTGAAGCAGCACACTCACTCCAGAGGCAGTTATACTCGAAGGCCACTTCTCATGACAGACATGGCCATGCAACTTCAAGTAAGTAAATTTTCTGTTGTCACTCCCTTTTGTTTTTTTGTTTTTGAAGTAACATTATTTTTTCTGCCCTAGTTCAACAGATGCTCTTACATTTCTTTTCTGAGAAGTTCCTTTTCATGAGGCTATCCTTTAAAATGGCCTTACAAAGCATGGAAAGTGGTATGTTATTATCAAATGTTAATTACATTAATTGCATGCACATGTATTCTGCCTTATTGAAATACACTCCTATTGTCTACAATGCCCACAAAAGTGGTGTTTTCCATGAAATTACATCCAACTTTAAAAGCAGAAATATGTAAAATTTCATGTTGAATTTGCATAATTTACTGGTAAACATCTTTGATTTGCCATCATAACTTTTTCCTTTGCAATATGGTATCTGATTAGTTATTTCTGTTAATTTTTTTCAAATATTTTTTGTGTTTCTCAGGAAAACCATTCTACTTTAGGGGCTGTGGGTGGTCACAGAAAAAGATGGTGATTTGGTCAAAATGTGACATGGCATGGATTGTCACTATGAATGACTTATTGAGCAATATCTTTGGTGATGACTATCTTCACTATGAGTGGGATAAGGGATTGAAAAGGATGATAATATCACCAGACAGCTTTCCATGCTTTGAGCATGACTATGCTCTGTGGGAGGAGACTTTGCCAAAAGAAGTGACCAGTTCCACTTGCCTTCCAGCTCAGCCTCAGAGTTGTTCTTCCAGCGATGCAACCAGTCTAGCTATGAGCCCAGGTGCCAGCTCAGCCTCCAGCTCGCTTAGTAATCCTTCTAGCAGCCAACCAACAAGTCCTGATGCCAACGCAGCTACTGGTCCAGCTATCAGTCCTGTCACCTGCTCACCTAACAGCTCAGCTTCTAGCCCTGCTACCAGCTCAGTAGCTGGCACAGCTTCTAGTCCTGCAAGCAACCCTACTTCCTGCCTTGTAGCCAGTCAAACAGTGGCTTCTAAGGCAGAATCAGCATCTTCCTATTTTGAAGTCTTAATGTCTGTGCTGTAAGTAACTCCACTAGAGGTGAAATTGCCAGTTTCAACTTCCCTCCTGTAGTGCAAATTGCAAATGATAACATCCAACTTGTTTTTGGTCCTGAACGCCTTAGTAATCCCTTGAACTTAACGGTCAGGCCTTCAGAATGTGCACTTACAGAGGGTAACAGACTGATACATGGAGCAAGTGGAGAAGACAGTGATGATGAAGACCTGGACATTGCAGTTAAATTTGGACATCTTGGTGTGTTTGATTGGCGAGCAATAGATATTTGGATGAAGGCATCAAAGGCTGCATCCATTAAGCGCAGAGCACAAGAGGAAAAATCATGGCTTTGTAGCAGCAATGGTGCAGTAACACCTTCCCAGATTGAAGAAATAAGGACATTACTCTTCAATAGTGAGCCCCAACAGGAGGTCCTTGGGATCGGTGATTTGATTGTTGATGCTAATGACCTTTCGACTTTAGTTGGTGAGAGGTACCTCTCTGGTTTTGTTATTGATGCTGCATGTCTGAAGTACAGTGAGGAGGCCATGTCAAAAGGCTCATGCTCGTTGTATTTACCTTCGTTTACCCAAACCTGGGCCTCGAGCAATAATCTTCGCTTTCTCAAATCTAAGTTGCAGCCTTATGTTTCAGGGAGAAATCTCAGTGGAATCTCGTGGATCCTCACGCCAATACATGTAAATGGTAATCATTGGGATCTTCTTTGTCTGAATATGGTACAGCAGCAAATATTCTATGATGATGGGTTAAAACAGAATCATCCATCAAACATACCAGAAATTGTTGAGAATCTTTTGAAGGCTGTTTCCTGTAGTTCACAAACAGCGTGGAACATCAGCCTACCTTTACAGCGTTTCGGGATGCCAAAGCAGCCATCATCTGGTGAAGGCTCTGCAAGCTGTGGAGTTGGTGTGGTCCTAGCAACCCATGATTTCCTAAACACTCACCACTGCACAATTCCCAAATTCCACTGGAAGTTTAATGAAATGAAGACGCATCGCCTGAGACTACTTCACCAATTTACACAGTGGAAATAGTTTACTACTAAAATTCAAATTGTACTCTTTAACTGGCGAAACAAAACAATGCACAAATTAAATGTAAAATTAGCCAGCTAATTCTAAGGGTTTCCTCTCCCTCTCAAGTTTTCAGGTGGCACGCCCAAACTTTTGAGGTGATGAAATCCAATAACCAAAATAATGTTCTTTTAATTACATATTTTTTTAATCAAATAGTTTATAATTCTAAGGGTTCCCTCTCCCCCTCAAGTTTTCAGGTGGCACGCCCAAACTTTTGAGGTGATGAAATCCAATAACCAAAATAATGTTCTTTTTAAATTAATTAAACATTTTTTGATCAAATAGTTTATAATTCTAAGGGTTTCCTCTCCCTATGAAGGTTTTCATGTGGCGCGCCCTAACTTTTGAGGCGATGAAATCTACTTGTAACTAAGTTAACTCCATCTGATTATGAAACATGAAACATTATTTCGTAGACTTGTTTAAATAACTAGATCTGCTCTTGGTTAGTTTACTTTGTCATTGTATGAAATAGCAGGTTAGTCTTGGAGTGCCGAGAAAGCAAGAGAAAAACGGTTCTTTTAGGAGCCACAAACCTTGCCTTGCACACCTCTATGCAAAGTACTGTAGGTTGAAATCGGGGAGTTCAGAAGAAAAAGTTGAGAGACCTCCAGACCAAGATCTTCAACCTCTGGGATGAATTCAACTCTGGTGCCCGCAGTGGAAGAAAACTATTGAAGGCGTGCTCCCACCCCAACGGCCCAGCAGATTCCTAAAACGGCTCTTCTAGGAGCCAACCCAAATCGACATTGCACTTAGTCGATTTGCTACAAACCAAAAACGGCTCTTTTAAGAGCCACCACATCTGTGAAAGTCATGACCAACTTATACATGCTTTACATTTATTTATGGGTTACAGACTGTTGTGAGTGTTTTGTTTACAAATACACGCACTTGCTGACTGTACAATGAACTCGAAATGTTCAATACTGCACGTGGCATTCTTAGGCCGAGTGCAGTATTGAACATTTCGAGTTCATTGTACAGTCAGCAAGTGCGTGTATTTGTAAACAAAACACTCACAACAGTCTGTAACCCATAAATAAAGTTTGTTCTTATTTGGCCGCGAGAAAACTGGGTAATACAATCCCATTGCTCGAGTCTTTGTGCTAACTGGTTTAATAGAAAACTTCAAATTTTCACCGAACATATTACATACGAAAACTAAAGCAATTAGTCTGAACTTTCCTCGAGTAATTCTGTTGCGAAACAACTTTGTAGGGAAACAGCTTCAATTTGTAGCGAATCGACTTTACATGTGTAGCGAATCGAATTCCACTTGCAGCGAAAAGACCGGACTCCGTTCAACATTGCACCCTACAGGTAACAAACCACCATATCAGGAATGATCAGGAATACGTTGTGACCAATAAATAATAATTGTTTGATTTTTAACTTACTGAATTCTCTTGCGCAACACATGTACACAAACTGGGGATTCAGTCTGACATCAGAGTGTTATCCTCGTTCCCAGAGCCTACGATGTTCTGGTCAGCGGTTAGTCCGTCGCACAATAATTTTAAAATTTGTGGCTCTGGGGACGAGCATAATTAAGGTGGGGCTCTGCCTGAATTTGAGTGAAATTTGAAGAGGTTTTAAGAATGGATAGAAGAAAGAAAATGATTTTTGGAACACTAACAGACAGTCGATAACCAAACAAGAGCACCCCAGGTTGCTAGTGGACTAACTTGGTATCCGTCTATTAATTATTAACTACAAATTCTTATTTTAAAACTTCACTAAATCTTCAACATTTCTTATTTCTTTTAATTTTACCAATCCTTCAAGAAAAATTATTTCCTTCCAAATATACCTAAAAATCACCCCAAAATTCATAAAACACCCCAAATCATTGATTTGTGTTATGAATGGAGGGTTTTTGCAAACGAGATATATCCATTTGACCGATTTTAAGCGGCGTGAAAATGGCTTTCAGGTGAACCTCCACCTTAAATTGACCGCTCATGTTAATTTTTTTTACCAGAAGTTTTTCAAAAGGTACAAGGGATGAAAAAATCTCGTAAACTGTAACATTATAAGAAAACAAATATCGCTTCATCAACCATTAAATTGATAAGTCACCGGTAAAGTTAGTTCACATGAATACTTTTTTGACATAGAACCTTATACCAAGTTTCCCGTGCTTTGTGTTCGGGAAAAGGTCTGGCCACCAAATGAGTTCCATTTCTCTTGTCCTGCGCCCGACTCCTTGGCCTACTTCTAAAGTCCCTTTATAATCAGGTCTTTTGTCCAGTTGAGCTCCGACTCTCCAGTAACTTCGGTTCCTAGCAGCTTGCAGTTCGTCCGTAGGATTAAGTGCTTCCGTACCCAAAACCTCTTCCTGACCGCTATACAACGCAAACTCTTTCAGCCTGATCGATTCCTGCTCATGAAGAGCGTCAGCAAATGGAGCAATGCTAAACACTCGGTACGAGATGCGCTTCGTTGACGAAGAGTAAAAAGGAGGCTTTCTGTGTGGAACTTGCCTCATGCTGTGGACACGACATCCGATTTTATAAGCAAAATGACCAAAGTAATGTGCTGGAACTTGACTGATTGCGATTCACAACCACTCGCCTAAAAATAAAAGGAAACGAGAGGCTTATTAACAAAACTAGAACATAAGTTATTTTGCTCCAATGAATCCCGGAATGAATGTGTTTTGAGAGGAAACGTTAGGTAACGGGTGTGCGCGATAGAGAATCAGCACCACACGCGTGTATTTTAAAGGTAAATGACTCGTTTAAAAATACTTACCTCGTAAAGATGGATGTAGTGAGGCGTTTATCTGTTCAGTCAATCCTGCCAACCATGGCAAATATCCGTCTTTATATTGTTTAGATCTTCTGTCCATAGAAGAAATGCGGGGTACGGCGACCACGCGCTCCTCGTTGTCCCAAAAACTGATTTCTAGATTGGAATCGGCCACTTTCTGATGCTTAATCTCTAAGTGTTTTTTGATTGCCGTAAGCGTCGGAAACTTTTTTGCGCAATAGCGGCATTTTTGGGAGTAAGTGAAACGCGAAGTCATGTTTTAGCAGCACGATTAAATAGTCTCACATTTGTGATTTGTCTGAGTCGGAAGTTAAGACAATGACTTTATTGTTTGCTTCTTCGACTCATGTCCCCAGGGGCATTTTTATCAGTCAATCATTCGCATTATTCTTCAGTTGATGTAAGTGCTTGCTAGTGTTCATCAATCATGGAAAGAAACGAGGAAAAGCAAGGAAGAACGTTTAAGTCACGGCCACACTCAAAAAAGGAGAAAAGAAAGCAGCGAAAGAACTGGCTGAAGCGCAAACGAGAGAAACTAAAGAAACAAGAAGAAGCGAACGCACAAGAGTCCGACCAGGAAGCCACTACAGCGAACAATGTCATGGCTAAGGAAGAAACCTTGGTGAAAAAGCCCAGTGGAAGCCTATCTAGAGGCAAGAGACTGGTTGAACTGTCCCGGAAAAGAAAGGGTGGGCAGCCAAGACCAACGGAACAGCGAAAGGTCGCAAAGCGCCCGAACACAAACACCAGTACGGCAAAGCCCGTGTTGACAGAAAAACCGGTCTCTCAATCCAAGAGTGACCCACCAAAAGCACACCTAAAGCGGATCAACCGGGATCTCCTAACTATGGGTACAGATACGAGCATTGGCTCAGGATCCTTTGGGAAGTGCTATCCCGGCCTGTACAGAGATTCATTCAGAGTTGTCGTGAAAGAAATCAAGACACATGACGACTCTCCTGACGAAAGAATTAGAGCGAGCAAAGAGAGAAGTCTTAAACGAAGCTGCTGTAATTACCGCTCTTGGTGACCATCCAGGTATCCCTCACCTTTTTGGCGTTTGTACCGAGAAGCCACCTTACTATTTGGTACTTCAGCACCACGCTGTGGAAGGCCGTAGTATTACACTTTCTCGAGCCGTTTCTGACGGGATGATTTCAAGTAACGAGGAGTGCGCGATAGTCTTGAGAAAAACGTGCGAAGCGCTATTACACCTCCACAAGAATGGATATCTCCACAATGACCTGAAGGGGAACAATGTCGTTTTGGATGGAGACGCGCCTGTGATCATAGACTTTGGCAAAAGTTGCCAAATAGCGAAAGCTAAACTAGGAAAGCCGAAACTGGACGTTGATAAGGCCATTGCGCGTTACCCGCACATCGCACCGGAAATACATCGCGGAGAGAAGCAAACGACATCGAGTGACGTTTATTCCTTCGGTGCAATGATCGCACGTGTTCTAAAAGATGGAAAATTTGAAATCCCTACTCTGAAACAGGCTTCAAGAAAATGTCTCTCCAGCAATCCAAGAAAGCGGCCAAAACTTGAGGAGCTGATGCAAAAAATTGCAATTTAATTGTTTAATCTCGCTGACGGGAAACATTACGCATCATTGTACAGATTTTATTATTAATTCATTGCTTGCCGGTTATATGTTATAAAAGCTAGGGAAAACAGGCAACAAACATCTCTGATTGTGATTCAAAATTTCTTTCTTTGAACATTTAGACATTTTTGTAAAGTATAGTGAATTTTATTCAGTCAGTCAATTTCCAGTTATCTGTGATACGGTTTTGAGATATTGCATATATTTCGGAAAGGTAGCTGTAGTCATATTCTATAATCTAGCGTTTATTCTGTGTTTTGAAATGCTAAAATGTTTTGGAGTGTTCATTGACTTCCTCGCTTTTTGAGGAGTTACTGTTCGAGGAATTTTTTGGTCGGCTGTACAAAGTGGTTTTCACGAGAACATTTCTCAGCTCAGGTTTCCCGCCGTTTTGCGATTCCTTTGAAAATCGCTTCGCGTTCGATTTATAAAGCAATTCAAACGTGCACAATTTCACTAAATCTACGGTTACTTTGTATTTAAAACTTCAATTCTAAACGTTTTTTGCGTGTCTATGGTTGCTGAATAAAACACTTATTCGCGGTTCATTTTCGAACACTGTAATTCCGTGTACCTAAAATCCACTTCCTAATCTGGTGCTGGGAATAATTTTAAAATTCTGGAGAGATGTCAGAAAGCTGATTAAAAACTCTTAAATTAACCAGCTATTGACAGATGTAGGACATGTTCCAAGCTCTTACTGTGAATATCCTTCTGCGTTCAAACAATGGAGTTAACAGCTAACCTAATTTTAATCTCCCACAAATATTTTATGAATGCGGCGTTCTACGCCGCTTTCGCAAAAAAATCGAGGCTCTAGCTTCTCATGATTAATGAAACTAAAGTCAGGTTATGTTCACTGATCCAGTTGTTAAGTCTGTTGATTGGCCATACTTGGGAAGGCACCAACTTTTTCATGTGTTATTTTGTATGTATATTAGAACGGCTAGGTTTGCCAAAGTAGTTAACTTACTTTATAATTAATTCGGGGAGGCATGATACTGATCTAACATGAGTGAACTAAAATGCTAAACTGTTATAATTTTGTGTTATTAGGAGCAAGTGCCTGTGTTCAGCTGAATCAGTTTGAGGAAGCCATCACGTGGTGTGAAAAAGGATTAGCCGTATCCTTTATTACAGATGCTACAACGTACTGAATATTGATCAAATTCAAACTTTATTATTTTCCTTCATTCCTGATTTTAGGTGCCATCTTATGCAAGACTTATCAGAACAAATGATTCCTTTGTTTTTTTCATGAATATTTCAATGTCCCTGTTTCTCTTAAATTCTCGAAGAAGAAACCAAGCAAACAAACGGGCAAGAAGTTAAGACACCTCATCTAGATAATATTTGGCTTCGGTTTTTCGGTGTTATCAACTATTGATTTTTTTTACAACTATCGTGGAAGTCTTGACTCATGTAAGATTGACAAGAACAACCAGACGTTGTTGGACTTAAGGAACCGGTCTGTCAGTAAACGGAACAAGCTACAAGATGCAAGCGTAGAGGACAATGCAAATGAATCTGACATCACAACTGCTACTGAGAAAGCACCGAATACTGATGATGAAACAACTTTACGAGGTAAGGAGTTTTAGTGTTGATATTAATAGTCACTTATGGTCAAAGAGCTCAAGACAGATTTATTGGGAAGCTGAAGGTCTAACACGAAAAAATTCTTAAAGAGTTTTCATGCTATTTTGTTGAAATGAGGCGGGGGGGGGGGGGGGGAGGGGGTGGTTTGAGGCCTGCATATCGTCAGTCTGTCTGATTGGAAAACATTATGACCCCATCCCGTCCCTGAGCCGTCATTCATGTTGGCAATAAAACCTAGTTTGTGAGGGCTTCGGAAATCTGTCCCCAGTAACCAATAAAGGCCCGAAGAGAGCCAATAGGATTGCCCGAAATTAAGGAAGAAAAGTACCTTGGAATGTTTCTTTAAATGACCTATGATACGACGAAATCGTATAATTCAGAAGAAAAAATAATCCTCGAAACTGCCATAGTAGCACCTTTGCTGGAAAACCTCTTGCAGCAGCTTCTAATGAAGGCAATTTTTGAAACTTTATTCAGAACTGAATGCAAGATACCTTTTAATTTCCTTCATTTTAGCAAAAGCAGAGCTCTTCAAGGATGAGGGCAATGATGAATTCAGGAAGAAAAATTTCAGCAATGCCATATTGCTTTTCACCGAAGGAATCAAAGTGAACAGCAAGGATGAAGAACTGAGAGCCAAACTTTACAGCAACAGAGCAACAGCACGTTTTACTTTAGGTGAGAAATTTTTAGGTTTTCAGAACGTTGTCAAGTTAATGTGTTCCCATAAATTTGCGTTAATCATACGCTCAACAACACCGTATATTTGTTTTCACTGATTTTCGCGCAGGTAACTTCCACGAGTCACTTAGTGATGCAAAGGCTGCCACGGACTTACAACCGTCTTATATCAAAGCGATTGTTAGAGGTAAAGAATCACTTAAGCGAAACTATGAGAAATTTACGTTGTGATTCTAGCGAAAGACAATAAACTTCTAGCTGGAGGCATGCTTTATATTTAATTTAAAGGGGAAGTATCATGGGGTTTTTGTCCTTTTTTGCTAAAAATGTTGTAGTAAGACCTTTACTTAGCTACAAAATAACGCCAGAACAACGAGAGGAAAGAAATCAAATCATTTCGTGAAAGGGACAGCTCGTGATCTGTTTTAGCACATTTTGAAAACACTAATGCGAGAACTTGAAAAACATTAGCCTAACATTTTTCAAGTTTAAATCCATTCCGACCTACTCTGTCTCTGGCATACCAGAGGCACTAATCAACAATTTTATTGCACTAAGGTGATAATTTATAACAAATTTAGGCAATGATTGTTTTGTTTCTGTTGAGAGACAAATACTTTAGTTTTGATTTTTCAAATGACGTCAAATTTGCGTGATACTTCCCCTTTATTCTATTTTTACTATTTTGAAAACGTCTGTTGTTCATACTAAATGTAAATTTAAACATCGTAACTTGTCATCTAACCTTGAGGAAATGTCACCAGAGGCAAAAAGAAGCAAAGGAAGACCTAGAGCTTCTCCGGTTTTTTAAAAAAGTGTTTAAGCAAAAAATCTACAGTTAATTTTTAACAGCAATAAGAAAAGCAATGATGAAACTATAATCAGTTAAAATATTTGTGAAGTCTGTTGATTACAGAGTTTTCTGCGGCAACCAGTTTTTGTGTGTTTGTCATCAAAAAAGAGAAAGTTTTGCTACATTACTTACCGTATTTTAGAACTGATTCGTCGAAGTAAAAAACCTTCCGTAAAATCTCAATTAGACGAGCATTAATGAAACTATAATTAGGTGATGTTCACTGATTCAGTTGTTAAGTCTGTTGATTGGCGATGTTTGGGAAGGCAACCAACTTTTTCATGTGTGATTTTGTATGTATATTACAAAGAAGGGCTAGTTTTGCCAAGTAGTTATCTTACTTTATTTTTACATGAGCTCGGATATCTTTGTTATAACCCCCAAATAAACTGTCTGAAAAGCTGGGTGTGGCTTTGATTGTTTGAAGGGAAGAGCGGGGCTCATGAACAGCTAATTTAAATGCGAGGAGATTATGTGTTAATATGCAAGGAGGATAAGTGACTTATTGGTTATGTAATATATTCCTCCCGAAAAGAACAAAGGAATCCGAGCTCATGTAAAAATAAGTAATAGTTATCGGCCTGAAGCGGCGGGTTATGTGATTTATTCCCCTCGTGCGTTGCGCCCGAGGGCAACGCACGAGGGGAATAAATCACATAACCCCTCGCTTAAGGCCGATAACTATTACTTATAACTAATTCGTGGAGGCATGATACTGATCTAACATGAGCGAACTAAAATGCTAAACTGTTATAATTTTGTGTTATTAGGAGCAAGTGCCTGTGTTCAGCTGAATCAGTTTGAGGAAGCCGTCACGTGGTGTGATAAGGGATTAGCAGTATCCTTTATTACAGATGCTACAACGTACTGAATATTGATCAAATTCAAACTTTATTATTTTCCTTCATTCCTGATTTTAGGTGCCATCTTATGCAAGACTTATCAGAACAAATGATTCCTTTGTTTTTTCATGAATATTTCAATGTTTTTGTTTCTCTTAAATTCTCGAAGAAGAAACCAAGCAAACAAACGGGCAAGAAGTTAAGACACCTCATCCATATGATATTTTGCTTCGGTTGTTCGGTTTTATCGACTATTGATATTTTTACGACTATCGTGGAAGTCTTAACTCGTGTAAGATTGAGAAGAACAACCAGACCTTGTTGAACTTAAGGAGCCGGTCTGTCAATAAACAGAACAAGCTACAAGATGCACGCAGAGAGGACAATGCAAATGAATCTGACATCACAACTGCTACTGAGAAAACACTGAATACTGATGATGAAACAACTTTAAGAGGTAAGGAGTTTTGGTATTGATATTAATGGTCACTTATGGTCAAGGAGCTTAAGACAGATTTATTGGGAAGCTGAAGTTCTAAGGCGAAAAAGTTCTTAAGGAGTTTTCATGCTATTCTGTTGAAAGGGGGGGGGGGGGGGAGGGGTGGATTGAGGTCGGCATATCGTCAGTCTGTTTGATTGGAAAACATTATGACCCCATCCCATCACTGGGCCGTCATTCATTTTGGCAAGAAAACCTAGTTTGTGAGGGCTTCGGAAATATGGCCCCAGTAAACAAAAAAGCCCCGAAGAGAGCCAATAAGTTGCCCAAAATTAAGGAGGAAAAGTACCTTGGAATGTTTCTTTAAATGACCTACGATACGACGAAATCGTCTAAGTGAGAAGAAAAAAAAAAACTCATCGAAACTGCCATAGTACCAGCTTTGCTGGAAAACCTCTTGCAGCAGCTTCTAATGAAGGCAATTTTTGAAACTTTATTCAGAACTGAATGCAAGATACCTTTTAATTTCCTTCATTTTAGCAAAAGCAGAGCTCTTCAAGGATGAGGGCAATGATGAATTCAGGAAGAAAAATTTCAGCAATGCCATATTGCTTTTCACCGAAGGAATCAAAGTGAACAGCAAGGATGAAGAACTGAGCGCCAAACTTTACAGCAACAGAGCAACAGCACGTTTTATTTTGGGTGAGAAATTTTTAGGTTTTCAGAACGTTGTCAAGTTAATGTGTTCCCATAAATTTGCGTTAATCATACGCTCAACAACACCGTATATTTGTTTTCACTGATTTTCGCGCAGGTAACTTCCATGATTCACTTAGTGATGCAAAGGCTGCCACGGACTTACAACCGTCTTATGTCAAAGCGATTGTTAGAGGTAAAGAATCACTTAAGCGAAACTATGAGAAATTTACGTTGTGATTCTAGCGAAAGACAATAAACTTCTAGCTGGAGGCATCCTATATATTTAATTTGATATTCTTTGCGTATTTTGTAAACGTTTGTTGTTCATACTAAATGTAAATTTAAACATTGTAACTTGTCGTCTAACCTTAAGGAAATGTTACCAGAGGCAAAAAGAAGCAAAGGAATACCTAAAGCTTCTCCGGCTTTTAAAAAAGTGTTTAAGCAAAATATCTACAGTTATTTTTTAACAGCAATAAGACAAGCACTGATGAAACTATAATCAGTTAAAATATTTGTGAAGTCTGTTGATTGCAGAGATTTCTGCGGCAACCAGTTTTTGTGTGTTTGTCATCAAGAAAGAAAAAAGTTTTGCTACATTACTTACCGTATTTTAGAACTGATTCGTTGAAGTAAAAAACCCTCCGTAAAATCTCAATTAGACGAGCATTAATGAAACTATAATTAGGTGATGTTCACTGATTCAGTTGTTAAGTCTGTTGATTGGCGATGTTTGGGAAGGCAACCAACTTTTTCATGTGTGATTTTGTATGTATATTACATAGAAGGGCTAGTTTTGCCAAGTAGTTATCTTACTTTATTTTTACATGAGCTCGGATTCCTTTGTTATAACCCCCAAATCAACTGTCTGAAAAGCTGGGTGCGGCTTTGATTGTTTGAATGGAAAAGGGGCTAATGAACAGCTAATTTAAATGCGAGGGGATTATGTGTTAATATACAAGGGGGATAAGTGACGTATTGGTTATGTAATATATTCCCCCCGAAAAGAACAAAGGAATCCGAGCTCATGTAAAAATAAGTAATAGTTATCGGCCTGAAGCGAGGGGTTATGTGATTTAATCCCCTCGTGCGTTGCGCCCGAGGGCAACGCACGAAGGGAATAAATCACATAACCCCTCGCTTCAGGCCGATAACTATTACTTATAAGTAATTCGTGGAGGCATGATACTAATCTAACATGAGTGAACTAAAATGCTATACTGTTATAATTTTGTGTTATTAGGAGCAAGTGCCTGTGTTCAGCTGAATCAGTTTGAGGAAGCCGTCACGTGGTGTGATAAGGGATTAGCAGTATCCATTTCAAATTAACTTTACAATTGCTCGTTCCGAAGTTCGTAAAGGGACTGGGCTCTAGTTTAACATTGTTCAAATTGCGTCATATGAAAAAAAAAATGAACCTCATCGCCCGAGAGATCACATAAACTGACTAATTTTAATGTGATCCGTTCTTTTCATGGACTCCAATTTCTGATTAAATAAAAATTTTAAAACTCATCTTCAGTTTGCATTTGAAAACATGAACGGGCAATAGCAGAAACTTGACTACTGGCAAGGATCAACTTATTTAACAGAAATAAGTGGATGGTGACGTCGTTTACTATATCGTTTACTTTCTTTGGAGCAGTGGTTGGCCAAGAGGGATCCAAATACTGACAACGAGGACATTGATATTTTGACATTTACAAGTGAGCCTCTAAATTTTAAAACCATTTATTACATCAGCCTTTTAAAATGTTCTTTTGCACCTCTCTATACGTCTTTGAAGTTTTAGTCGTGTCTTAAATGAAAGAGCGAAATGTGTTAGGTTTAATCTAGATAATGACCACTCACTGTTCCCTGTAAGTGCTTTTTAAATGCTTTATAGCATTTGTTTTTCACGTATTGGAAATCTTGACTAATGTAAGATTGACAACAACAATCAGAAGTTGTTGGAATTAAGGAGCAGGTCGGTGAGCGAGCTAAACAAGCTGCAAGCTACTGGAGAAGAGGCAGCGAAGGATCCGTCTGAAACGCAAACAGTAAGTTTGATAAACAACAATTTAAGTTTTATTAAGTGATCACTAATTATTGAAAACAAATTTAATTAGCAACGCTTATGGAACAGTTGAGAGGATTGAATGTTGTAAAACCAAAACAAAAGCACTTACTCTGGCTAATCACAACAGCACAATGGACCAATCAGAATTCGAAGCAAATATATGTAACCAGCACCGAGCGCGGGAAAACGCATGCGAGCAACTTACGATTGGTTTTGCGTTAGCTTCCATTGGTTGAAAAAATGGAGGAAATTTGGCAACCATTCAAAGAGGGCAGTAAAGCAAAAGGAAATTACTTTCGATAATCAATTTAAAATCAGTATGGAAATATCTTGATTTGCTTAGTTTTCGTTGACTCACTGAATGTAGCCTATACAAATATGTTCAGCATCCAGACAAAGTTGAGAACGATGTTCACAATCTATTGAAAACTATCGGGTGATCGAAATTTCTAACTTCTGGATCTGTCGGCGTTTCTTAACTCAATAAAACTAGCAATACTTATGATCAGTACCAATGGAAACGGCGGAATAGGCAAATTCGGAGTTTGTGTCTTTGTAAAGTGTGTTATAAACAATGCGTACAGAATTTGGTTCCTTAATATTTTTTTTCTGAAAGTTCGGAGATATCAGCGCCATTTCAAAAGGGGTGTGTGGTAATTGTATTGCAGTGCTAAATATCACCCTCCTTTGTGTATTTATGTCTATAACAAAAGCGATGTTAATGCACCTTTGAAGGAGTCTTGAGTGAGTTAAGGGAAAGTCTCCGTAAGAACGTTCTGGTGGCTCAGACTTGAAACATATTTATTTTTTGTGTGTTGCAAGACTTCCACGTACTAATACTAAAACCAGAATCCGCTTGATCGGACACTTTACGTTTTACGAGTTTCAAAGGAGTTTTGCCTCATCCGAGAGAATCACCGTGAGGGTTTATGTCAAGGCTTAAATTTAGTACAACTTTAAACATGAATTTTACAAGAACTAACAAACTCTCTAAGAAACAAAAATCACAGTCAGTTATATTAAATCTTCATAAAGACCGGCTTAACACTGCACCAAAAAAGTGATTTACAAAAGTAGCAAAACGGTAGCAAATGTGAAGTAAATACCATATTTGATCAAGCTCAAAAAACCAATCTTCATGTTTGAACAAGATTTGCGTATAAAGCATTTACACTATATTTACACACCGTTGCAAAAGTGAGAAAGATGTACACATTTGAAACCACTTTACTTTTACAGTAAATGTGAAGATAACACACACTTTTGTTCCAAGAAAACATAGATTTACATGG
>NW_028145751.1:437500-465055 GCF_977016875.1 Pavona decussata
ATAAAAGATAGTTAGTCCAGACACATAATGCTTCTTGAGCCCATCTTTATACTATAGACCACTCCAATAAAATGGGTATTTTTGACTTAATTCACACAACCTGCTTATACGGCACCCATTAATATGCACACTATCCATGGTCCCTTCGGTGTCCATATGGAAAGAATTCGACTGTATTAACATTACACCCTTAAATCACCCCACCACAACCTAAATTCCGCCTACATCCCCTAAAATTAAAAGTTACGTTCCACGCAAGTTACCTTCAATTCTACAATTATCACGCACCTAACTTTAAGCTTAATTAACTAACTAATGAAACTTTGCTTTCTTCATACTTATAACAATTACGCCATATCAAAATCTTTTTCTGTAGCATAATGACTTCAAGAAACCGCCATATTGGCGAATTACGTATCGTAATAAACACTCACACCAGGTTCCCTCGTCATAAGGTGGCACGGGCATGTTGATGTTAATCGTTCCCACAAATGCTAGCCTCCTGCGCAGACGTTCTTAGGGGTTCGTCACGCGTTCCTGCCCCACGAACCGTTCGTGGGGCAAGAACGCGTGACGAACCCCTAAGAACGTCTGCGTGGGAGGCTACACAAATGCTACATGTGGGAATGCTACGTGGGAGGCTACACAAAGACTACACAAATGCTAAACACAACCGAATTAAATGTTTACCACTCGTAAACCCGAAAGCCACAACAGATTGCCCGGCAATTTTACCTAAACTAAATTGGGGATATTTTCTAACACTGCCAAAGCGTGCGTTCTCCAATCAACATTCCTTTGTAGACTTGGTGATGCTTGTGTCCGCGCGTACTGTTCGACTACAACAGATTGCAACGTCCCTAAATCGACAAATCGTGCAGGATATCCCAAGTCTGACGCCATAAATAGATGAATTATTACACACGCAAACAATGTTTGAGTCCACCTATACAACTATACAACCGATTCCGGTACTGGCTACGGCCCTTAGCCCTTGCAAACACGGACTGATATTTTCTAAGTCTCCCTAATGAGATGCATTTTTTTCACTCGACAATTTGTTTTGTCGACTCGACAATGCTTCTGTCCATCCGTACGACTCGTACGAGTCGACAACTGATTGCAAGGGCCCTACAGCCTTACAAACATGGACTGATATTTTCTAGCTCCCTAATGAGATGTATTTTTCGACTCGACAATTTACTTTGTCGACTCGAAAATGCTTTTGTCCACCCGTACGACTCGTACGGGTCGACAACTGATTGCAAGGGCCCTACAGCCTTACAAACACGGACTGATATTTTCTACCTCTCTCTAATGAGATGCATTTTTCGACTCCACAAATTACTTTTTCGACTCGACAAAGCTTCTGTCCACCCGTACGACTCGTACGAGTTGACAACAGATTCCTAGGGCCCTCAGCCTTACAAACACGGACTGATATTTACTAAGTCTCCCTAATGAGATGTATTTTTCGACTCGACAATTTACTTGGTCGACTCGAAAATGCTTCTGTCCACCCGTACGACTCGTACGAGTCGACAACTCATTGCAAGGGCCCTACAGCCTTACAAACGCGGACTGAGATTTTCTAAGTCTCTCTAATGAGATGCATTTTTCGACTCGACAATTTACTTGGTCGACTCGACAAAGTTTCTGTCCACCCGTACGACTCGTACGAGTCGACAACAGATTCCTAGGGCCCTCAGCCTTACAAACACGGACTGATATTTTCTAAGTCTCCCTAATGAGATGCATTTTTCGACTCGACAATTTACTTTGTCGACTCGACAAGGCTTCTGTCCACCCGTACGACTCGTACGAGTCGACAACTGAGATTACTAGGGCCCTACAGCTTTGCAAACACGGACTGATATTTCCAAAGTCTCCCTAATGAGATGCATTTTTCGACTCGACAATTTACTTGGTCGACTTGACAAGGCTTCTGTCCACCCGTACGACTCGTACGAGTCGACAACTGATTGCTAGGGCCCTACAGCCCTACAAACACGGACTGATATTTCTTAAGTCTCCCTAATGAGATGCATTTTCGACTCGACAATTTACTTTGTCGACTCGAAAATGCTTCTGTCCACCCGTACGACTCGTACGAGTCGACAACTGATTGCTAAGGCCCTACAGCCTTACAACACGGACTGATATTTTCTAAGTCTCTTTTATGAGATGCATTTTTCGACTCGACAATTTACTTTCTCGACTCGAAAATGCTTCTGTCCACCCGTACGACTCGTACGACTCGACAACAGATTCCTAGGGCCCTCAGCCTTACAAACACGGACTGGTATTTTCTAAGTCTCCCTAATGAGATGCATTTTTCGACTCGACAATTTACTTTGTCGACTCGACAAAGCTTCTGTCCACCCGTAGGACTCGTACGAATCGACAACTGATTGCTAGGGCCCTACAGCCTTACAAACACGGACTGATATTTTTTAAGTCTCCCTAATGAGATGCACCCCTAAAAATTAAAAGCAACATCATGTAATTCCACGAAAATGTAACTACTTCACCACTTGCACTAAACTGACCAGTGGAACAATTTTTCCACGACTCGCGTACGAGTCGTAAAGACACTTTCACGACCCGAATAAGTGGTGAGTATTGGACAACCCTCTAGCAATTAAAGCATCTGCTGAAGTTCTATGCCACCCTTTCAGCGAACTTTTTAATTACATCCTAAACAAATCAAGGATACCTCAACAATGGAAACTCGGAGAAGTTACACCTGTCTTCAAGAAAGATTGCTCTTTGACTAAATCCAATTACAGACCGATCACTATCTTGCCTTCATTGTCAAAAGTTTTTGAAACGCTAGTTCATACAAGAATTAGCCCTTACTTTGAAGATATATTTCACAAACACGTATTCGCATATAGGAAACATCACGGAACGGATACTGCTTTACTTAGCCTCACATAACAGTGGAGAAAGGAATTGGACCAACATAATATCATTGGAATCGTGTCGATGGATCTTTCCAAGGCATTCGATACCTTGCCACACGAACTGCTGGTGGCCAAGCTCAAGTCCTATGGAGCTGACGGCAAAACTACCGATCTAGTTCATGACTACCTTGCAAATCGGCGTCAGCGGGTCAGATTAGGAGATCAGTTTTCAAACTGGGAAGAAATCTCAGTGGGGGTCCCACAAGGCAGCGTACTGGGCCCACTATTTTTCAATATATTCATGAACGATCTTGTCTACGCTGTCAAACAGAGCAGACTATCTGCGTACGCAGACGACACGCAAATATTTTTCGCCGCCAGTACACCAGAGAAAGTTGAAGAAGTGATCAATGCAGATCTTGCCCATGTCGATCAATGGTATGAGCAAAACGGCATGAGGAGAAACACTTCCAAGTACCAAGCAATAGTAATGGGAAAGACCCAGGTTAGGCTCCAGTTCCATTGCGAAGACATTGCTATTCCAATTACTGAAGATCTTGAAATGCTCGGAGTTACAGTAGATGACAAAATGAAATTTGAGAAGCACATAGGCAAAATATGCCGAAAAGTCTCCCAGCAGATTGCTGTACTTAAGCGAATGAAAAAGATTCTTCCATTCGAAACAAGAAAGTGTCTTTACCTCGCATTTATAATCCCTCATTTTAACTACTGCTCAGAGACATGGCATTTCAGCAACAAAAGTGCCATTGCTAAGCTAGAAAAAGTTAATGAGCGTGCCCTCCGTTTTGTCTTTAACGAAAAACAAAGGCCCTACTCCGAACTACTCAACAAAATACGTTTTACCATCACTTGAGAATCAACGCCTCGCAAAAATAGTTTGTACAGTTTTTAATGCAATTAATAATGAACATGCACCAAAAAGCATAAAAGAACTGATCGGTCTTAGAAATAATAAATACAATCTAAGAGGAAGTGACATTTTAAAGCGACCAAAGGCCAGCACTACAACTTATGGCCTTAAATCGTGGAGGTTTACGGCACCAAAACTCTGGAACTCATTACCTGACTCAAGCAGAACAGTGACTACTTACAAGGCTTTTAAAAACAGTATCAGAACACTAGATCTGGCAGGTCTACTATGATCGAGTGCGCTTTTCACACAATACGAATTATTGCAGTTTTTTATATCCATTTATTTCTTTATTGTAAATTTTTGTTTTACGTATGATGATTAAATTGTATTAGAAATTTAAATTTTACCTAGTATGCCATTTGATGTTTTTTAATTTGTATTAGTTATTTTAATCTTTTAGTGTGAAATACCTGTAAACTAGCTGGTGAGCCTAGCTTGCTGGTCTCACAAAAGCTAAGCGTATTTTCACAATAAACTGCTATCTATCTATCTATCTATCTTCCATCCATTCTCAATAAACCCTTAGCAGTGTTCCACTTCTTCTCATCCAAAGTAAAGTTCTTGGAGGACATAAGCACCTCGATGGCATCAGTGAACTGGTGCAATCCTTCTGAGCAGCCGATCAGAGGTCGTTAAAAATGTTCCACATATGGTGTTATTTATGTTGCTTGTAACTGTAGGATTGAAGATTAGTCAGGGGAACCTAGTGGATCATTTCGGCTGAATAACTGTTCTGGCGAGGGTTTTAGAATCGCCTCAGAAATTCCAATTTAGTTGCGAAGAAAACTGACTGTATCACTTCAAAATTCATTTTGCTTTAAGAGGGGAAAATGTGTCGTTTAAAGAACCACAGGCAATTACAAAAGGACTTGCGACGACACTCAGTACAAAAAAGTGTCTTTTTTTCAATTTGTTTCATTAAAGCTCGCACATTAGTTACACTCAGTCTTTCTAAGCCTTCGCGATCTAGTCATGACATCTCTGGTTAACAGCAGCCAGGTGATTGACAGGATCTTGATATGGACCACGCCCACTGTTTGCCTTATTTCTTACCATGCAATCGTGACTCGGCTTTATTTGTCATCGAGGCCACTGCTCAAAACATGTCTCCTAAAATCGTGTTGATCTCCGGTTGTTCTAGCGGCATAGGACTCGCTACTGCTGTGCTTCTCGCTAAAGATGCCGAGAAACGCTTCAAGGTTTACGCCACCATGAGAAATCTGGCGAAGAAAGGACAACTAGAGGAAGAAGGAAAGGAATATCTTGGAGACACATTGATTATCAAGCAGATGGATGTGAGCAGTGATGAATCAGTCAAAAACGCAGTGCAAGAAGTGCTTGATACTGAAGGAAGAATTGACATATTGTGTGAGTACATAGCATTTTTTGGAATAATTTTATCCCCCATGTATCGGCATCTCGATCATTCCATGAAATCAATTTGTCCCTTCTTCTTGTCTCCTAGCATGTTGATTAGATTAAATGTCTTCTTTTCCTATATGGTGCCAATGGATCTCTTGGTCGGTTACACAATGAACACTCAAACAATATCTTAACAATGACAGAACAATTACATTAACATAGTTATTATTGTACCAAGGTTCATGCATCAATCACCAGGAAATTTAGTCTTTTTTATCATCAGACAAGGCCGTACAGCTGGTTTCAACACGCTACAGTGTCTATTAAATGATTTATGTTCTAATAGGTTTCTATTCATTTGTGAAGGAAAATAACAGGAAAGAAACTTGGTCTCTCAAAGACGGCAAAAACACTGAGTCAGTGTGAGATATGAGATTCGCGCAGAGGCGGTGAATTCATTAAGTAAACACAATGGCCGTTACGGTTACATTATTAGCACGATATTCGGTCATACTCCATTTCAATCTTCCACAATTCTATCTAAGCTTCGCGCAAAATGATATAACATGATATTCCTTTTTGTTTCTTTCTTGCCATACGTTTAATTTTTCCTAAGCTGATCTGTTTTCAAAACTCTGTATAATTCAGCGAGTTAACCAATAGCATGACTAAGCAAATTACACTCTTAAAGGGAGGGGCACACGGTTCTGCGCATTTCCATGAATCAAAATACTTTTTCGCCTTTGCTCGGTATGACCCAAGCCTGTTCAATTTCATTCGTTGTTTATGAGCCATTCGGAAGGAAATAGGTAACTCATATGATTGCGTTATATTTTGCATGCAAATAACTATGAACACATCAACCGTGGAATAAATCCTACCAGGGTCAATGCTAAATTCAATATCGACAATATGAATACAATCTACTAGCATTTTCTGTGAATTTTGGTCATCAGTCATTTTGCTTGAACTAATTATAGAATGTGATTACTGAAGTACATGTGAGTGGGATTTTTAAGGCCATAAAGTTGATAAAAAAGAGAAAAAAGCATTTAGATATGCACATGGGCTGAAATGTGAACCCTTTCCTTTAAAGCGCCTTTCAATGCGACTATATATGATAATTTGTAAAGATCAGATCCGTTCGCTAATTTTCACGCGACCTAGCTTGTTAGGGAAATTTGCTATGGAAAAAGTATTTCGAATAGAGTAAACATTTTAGAAAACGCATCTCTCTGCGTTTAAACCCTTTTTTTCACGTTTAAACACTCCGCAAAACTACTGGATTATCTGGAGTCGTCATTGGGGCGTGAAATAACTGAAACAAGTTAGATTTTTTTAGCAATGCAAGTTTTGCCGACCCTAAATGATGAATAGATCTGCCTAGGCCTCATGTGTTGCACTAAATAAAACAGGGGACCCATTCAGGAAATACTGTGAAATTTTCTCAAAAATAGCAAGCAATATAGCCGCGGTTTTCATCAGTGACTGTCGTAAAACCAAACCCAAAGTAATTACTCCTGGCCAATCATAAGATGTGTAAACAGCGCAATAAACCAATCAGATCTCGAAGCAAATGCAAGTAATCCGCGCCAAACGCGGGAAAACACGTGCGAGCGACTCACGATTGGTTTTGGTTTTGCTTCTTATTGGTTGAAAAAGTGGCGCAAATATCACTAACCAATCACAGAGCGAAGTAAAGCAAAACCAAAGCAATTACTAAATTACTTTCGACACTCAATTAAAAGCGCTCTAACAGCCCGTAAATTCCGGGAATAAAATTTCGTTTCCTAAAACTTTCTGCAACTGAAAGTTTCAATTGAGCGAAAGTATCCGAACAGATCACTGATTCGCCTTTACCCTACAAAACGTCATTCACTGGTAGTCCGTTGTCGGTACTCCTTGCTAAAAAGAGTGTAATTAAGGGAATCAACTTCGTGTGTGGTAAAACTAAAACCCAACGTTTAGGATAGAGTAATGCGTGTGCTGAATGATCATTTGGAAAGGTAGATAGCAAGACGCCCCCTACGGTAATGGTAATTACTCTTTTTCAACAGTT
The DNA here is from genome assembly GCF_977016875.1 of Pavona decussata. Lineage (NCBI taxonomy): Eukaryota > Metazoa > Cnidaria > Anthozoa > Scleractinia > Agariciidae > Pavona > Pavona decussata. The sequence continues at coordinate 444,762 of NW_028145751.1, forward strand.
AACAATGCAGGCTTAATCGTGACGTCCGTGTTGGAGTGTATCCCGACCAAGATGGCCAAGGACTTGTTCGAAGTGAACTTCTTTGGAGCTCTGCGCCTAATCCAAGCTGTGCTCCCAAGCATGAAAGCCAGGAAGAGCGGTCATATCATCAACAACAGCAGCCATTTTGGATTCGTGGGTTGTCCCTTTAACGAACTGTACTGTGCATCAAAGTTCGCCTTGGAGGGGCTCACTGAAGCCATGGCTCCAACATTGTTGCATTTCAACATCAGGTCTGTGTCTTTAATAATTTAAATATTTAATTTGCAAGGCAAATAATATCACTATCTGAAATCTTTAGCCAAAGCAGAAGACGTAAAACAAAACAACACCATATCAAAGTGCTATTTCTATGAATTCGAAAAATTTGATTTAAATGGCCGAATTAAAATCGGAACCTACCGCTCGAACTTTTGTTTGGCATGAGTATTGTTTGGAGTCCACAACTTTTTCTGAGATGGGGAAGGGAAGAATCTGTTTCATTTTCCAAGGTCAAGAGCTTTAACGCCATGACAATTAAACTTGGAAAATACATTAGCACGTCTCAAATTATTTCCTTTTCGTTCCACAAAATAGAAAGGCGATGTCATATGACTAAGAATTAAGTCATTTAAGTTTGGACGAGACGCCATCTTGGATCTCTTATTCAGTTCAAAATTTTAGAGAGCCGTCAAGATTGGCTAAAACATAATCAAAACCAGTGGATGAGCGCTAAAGTGGTATTAAAACATAAAAGTCAGGACAATAGAGTATTATATTATTTTCACATAAATTCTAGGGACCGGAAGGCCGCAAAGTTTGGCTGAAAGATATCGCTGGTATTCCTCCTCTCCCCATCTACCTCCGGGCTATCTAGTCAAAATGTTTGGGGTTAACTAATTCATTGTTTGTTTTCCGAGAAGCCATAGACTGATTTTAGACAAATAAGGCCATAGTGCAAAGGAATTGGTCTTGGCACCGTTTCAAATAACCTTTTCTTTTTTCGATATAGGTGCTCCATACTGGAACCAGGTCCCGTCGGATCTCCAGTTATGGAAAACATGGAAGCCTGGACGAAGAATTACAATATATTGGAGGCCGACGAAAAAAGTCTGGAATTAGAGAAAACCTTTAAGGGAAAGTTGCAAAACATCATTGTTAACACAATTCAAAGTGTAAACGAAGTCGCGGAAATTGTAAAAGGTATCGTTTTAAGTGAAAATCCAAACCTACGCTATCAAACAAATGATAAGTTTAATCCCGACGAGGTGAAGGCTAAGCTCGCCGATTCACCTGGTAACGTTTTAGTGGATATACTCAAGAAGAACTACTTTGACGAAGAATGATCATTTCTTCAACACACGGATAGACATTTTTTCATGTTAGTCTCTGAAAGATGTAAACACAGCGATCGTATCTCAGTTAGGGTTGCATTTTCCCTTGTGAACGTACACGCTTTTATATCTAGCAATAGTATTGTAGTTGCTGTTAGTTGATAATTTTGAATTAAATCTTATTGTCTATCCAGAGTTTCGTTGCTAGTTATCTTCTTGTGTCAGTTTTCATTATCGAGGCATATACATTTTGTAGTCAGAATGAAGCATCTAGTGAGTACTTAAAAGCGCCTTTAAACGCGGGAGACTTAAATTAGTATCCACCAAATCTTCCGTTAAGATTACTGTAACAATTCCCGTTTACCTCAGTACAGATCTAATTGTAGCCATCTTCTCTGTCTGTTAACTGTTATCATCTGTCAGCAGTCCGGGATAGCGTCACTTCTGAGTAGTGATTATGTTGGCTGGTCGCTTACCGGAAACACAAAACAAAAGAATATGTGTAATTTCTGGCCTAAAAAGCGGTCGCGGTCCCTTGAGTAATTTGAGTGGTCGTCGCTTACTATAGAGCTTTATCTGAGAAACAAAACGGTTGTTTACGAGGCCAGGGGTCGCTTACGGGAAGTGGTCGCTTACGGGAGGTGGTCGCTTACGACAAGTGGTCGATATGAGAAAGTTGACTGTTTGGGTGGCCAAATATACGTAACTTGATATGCTACTTCACAATCTACTTTTTCAAACATTGATGAGTAGCCGCTACTCTGCTCTATTCTTTCGTGATAGCTACTGCTTAAAACATGGCTCCCCAAATGGTGTTGATCTCCGGTTGTTCTAGCGGCATAGGACTTGTTACCGCTGTGCTTCTCGCCAAAGATACTGAGAAACGCTTCAAGGTTTACGCCACCATGAGAAATCTGGCGAAGAAAGGACAACTGGAGGAAGAAGGAAAGAAATATCTTGGAGACACATTGATTATCAAGCAGATGGATGTGAGCAGTGATGAATCAGTCAAAAACGCAGTGCAAGAAGTGCTTGATACTGAAGGAAAAATTGAAGTATTGTGTAAGTGCATATAGTGCTTTTTAAACAGCCTGTTTACACGAGAATTGTAGCATTTATAACTCAGCACGGCACTGTTTTAAATGCTGAGTTTCTTTTCGTTTGTGATAATGAACTAGATCTATCCAGAATGGGCCAAGACTCGCAGATATCATGGCACTCGCATGCCTTTATTGGACGTATCACGTAACTCAATTAGAGATTGGTATTGATATATTTATGAAGAAACCAAAGACTATTTATAATTATTTTAAAACAGGATTGCGTGTTCATTTATTGCATGTTTGATCTGTTACGAGTCCTATTAGAATCAGAAAATGACGTCAGCAGTATAGATCTCTGGTGTGAATACACAATATAACCCCAAGCAAGTTATGATACCGGTACAATGGTTTTAATTTCATTAACATAGATATGAAATATGTTAAATATGAAATCGTGATTTAAAATAACTAAATTTACTGATCTCAAATGGCTCAGGATAGTGCTATTACCTACCACGACTTCCAGTTAAAAGGAAAATTCAAGCGATTTGACTCAAACGATCGGTTCTCGTCCGTCACGTCAGGTGGAATTCGGCCGCTTTGTTCGTTCTTGAATTGACTTCTTGATATTCCCGATGTCATGTTGCGTCATTGCGCAAATTCGAGCTCAACCGTAAAAAAATCAGTTGTTCTTGCATTTAAGACTTAGCCCTGATTATATTGGTGGTCGAAAGATGACATGTTGAAAATGGCTGTAAGGAAACGCCAGTTGTAAAAATAACACAGTAAATTCACCTAAGAAACGGAACGTTTTTCAAATTAACACAGCGAAAAAATAACCAGACGTATTACGTAACCAAACACTAGTTTGTATACTTACGATCATGCGGTAATTATTTCTATTCAACAGTTAACAATGCTGGCTTAGTAATGGTGGGCGTATTGGAGTGTGTACCGGTCAATATGGCCAAGGAATTGTTCGAAGTGAACTTCTTTGGTGCTCTGCGCCTGATCCAAGCTGTGTTGCCAGGCATGAAAGCGAGACAGAGCGGTCTTATCATCCAGAACAGCAGCCATTTTGGACTCGTAATTAACCCCTTTAATGAACTCTACTGTGCATCCAAATTTGCCCTGGAGGGCCTCACCGAAGCTTTGGCTCCAACTTTGCTCCATTTCAATATCAGGTAGTGTTTGTTACTGTTACTAGTAATACTTATCAGACGTAAATATCCTACATTCTTTTCAATAATTCAAACTGTAACGCAAAGTTCTACGCTAACCAAATAACAAACAGAGGACGACATGAGCGTGCTCTGAAACAAAAACCGGTTAGTAGACCTTGCAAATTTTCCGCATTAAATTGTTGAAACCTTGTGCCAATATTTTTGCTCCTCGAAGCATTCACCAAAGGTTATGAGATGTTTGACGAGGAATTTTTTTAATTTGCAAATTTAAGCAAATTTATTCAGCTAATTTCTGAACTACAATTTTAAGTAATTATAGAAAGACTGAGCCGCAAGAAGCTTAAGAGCTAATCAAGGAAGACCGATCCTTATAATTATTAATGTTTGCTTTTAAATATTACAACACTTGTTGTAATATTGTAATGTTCATCTTTAAATATTTCAACGCTTTTTGTAGGTTTCTCGAAATCACCAGTTTGTAAAGCAATAAGAGGGTCTAAATAGGGGGGGGGGGGGGGGGGTAGCTGTGTATTTTAGAGAAGACGCTAAAAATTAATTATGGTTTGTTCTTCCTTGGAGAAAAACCTTAATATTTTCTTCCCAATGTTCTAAGAGCAATTTCATGTTACAAAACAAGTTCGTTGTAAAATATTTTAGCAGTTTTGCTCCTTTAAGGGGTTTTGACGGTTGACGATTATCAAGGGGAATTTTTTCCATGAATCAAAGGTAATATTGACTTAAGCGTTTATTTAATATTAACAATCAGAAACACGTTATCAATGAAGCAAATCATTACTAGAAGTTCTTCCAGACGGAAGTTAGTTGTGATGTCAGTTAAGACGCAAATTAAGTGGGAAAGACCATAAATTAAAGTGAGTATAGTTCGGAACAAGGAAACTGATTTACCAGTTACTGAACGATTCCTTGAGAGGATGAGTAGCTGAATTAGTGATATTAATTGAAAGACCTCGAAACCGGTTGACGGCTAATTATAGTTGTTTTTTGGGGCGATTGACGATTAAATTTCAGGCTGTTTGACGGCTGAAGGTAAACCCATCGAGATAATCCAAAAAGGCCGCCATACCTGATAAAGTTATTGGGCAATTGGTCTGGTCACCGTTTTCAAGATCGTTTCTTTCTTTATAGGTGTTCTATGCTGGAACCAGGTCCCGTGGAATCTCCAATTTGGGAAAATGCGGACATTTGGGGGAAGAAGTACGACATACCGCTGGCTGACGAAAAGACTCTGACCCTCGAACGAACCTCTAGGGGAAAGTTGATGGATTATTGCGCTAGCAGAACGCAAAGTGGAATCGAAGTCGCGGAAATGGTGAAGACCATTATTTTGAGCGAAAAGCCAAACTTACGCTATCAAACGAATGATGGATTTAGGACGGAGGAGGTGAAGGCCAAGCTCAGCGATCCATCCAGTAACAACATAGTGGAAATACTAAACAAGAACTACCTCGATAAAGAATGATGAATTGTTCTACTGGTGCTGGAATAATTAGTCATAGCAAACCCTAGCACATGTCAAGTGCATAGATCGCAACTTAGTTCCTGTTATCTATTATTCTGAGCACACTTTTATACATCAATTAAGATTAGTTGTTGTTAAATGTTTTGTATATTTTGAAATAACTCTGTTTTCCGTCTACCCAGACTTTTGTAATCAAAATGCAGTATCAAATGCATGGTTGACGTAGCTTTGCAGTGAACTCTTCAGTTCCCCAACTTAACAAAGATGAACCTTAGTAATTATATCTAGGAGTAGTTGTTGTTAGTTGATGTCAGTATTGTTACCTATTCAATCTTTTGTCTCGTGTCAAATTGAGCTTAATAAAATACTTCATTTACAATTTTGTAAAGGAATTAGTAAACCATAGCAAATAGCAAATGGCATTTGGTTCTCAATTTAATTAAATGACTGATTGTACTTTCATCTGCAAATGTTTAGCAATTTTTTTTGTCAAATCCTTTGCCTTGTCGATTTGAAAGCGTTAACTTCAATACACCCTGTTAATGCTGGCACAATATCGCTCGAACACAACACGCTCAATATATACATTACTCTATATTCAATGTATAGTACCACTATATACAGTACACACAATACACAATATACAGTACTAAATAAGTTACAAGATTTCCTCCTTTAAGACGTACGTCTCTTAAAACTGTATTTTGTTTTACTTGTTTTGCTGTATTTTGTTTTACTTTTATTTTGCTTTACTTCCTTCCTAAATTGTTATAACATGTGTCACGTCATCTTGTTATTAACATACGAAAGCCCATTTACAAAAAGTAAGATGCTACTTAATTTCAAACCTTTCGATATCAGCTGCATTTTAGGTTAGGTCTATTGGCTTAAACCAATATCTCGTTTTCCAAAAGGGAAAAAAAACCGTTACGTTACCCTCTCGTTATCTTGTTCAGGAAAAACCTCATTTGCATTTACTTTCAACACACACTTTACATATGGGGCTATAAAACTAGTTTCATCGAAAGACCTCTTCAGTTGGTCACCATGTTTGTGTTGAATCTGAAACGACCTCATGTAAAAATACACGAAAAGTAATTCTAATTCCCAGGTAAATAATTGTTAATAATTTTCTCAAGGAGTGTCCATCCTTACAGGGGCGTAGCAAGGGAAGGGTTCCAGGGGTTCCGGTACCCCCCTCTCGCGTCAAGGAACCCCCCTCTCCTATTTTTAACAGTGTATCATGCGAGCGCTTGAGGTAATGGCAAATGAACGTCTATTTGCTGACCAATATGGCGACGCAGCATGGAGCTGGGACACTGAGACACCAAGAATAAAGAGCGGACTTGCGAACGCCATTTCAAGTTTTTCTTTTATAATCACCTTGTTGACGGCAATGAAATGCCTTTCCGTCCTGAAACCCCTGAGTGTAAAACTTCAGAAGAGAGATCTAGATGTCTACGAGGCGTACACTAACAGTAATAATGTCACGGACGATCTCCAGGACATCCGAGACAACATCAAAGACATCTGGACGGACCTTTACCGCGGCAAATGTAGGTGTTGTGCCTTCCATCCCGCGCCGGACCAATCAGCAGCAACATCGCGACAATGTACCAGCCCAGACACCATCTGATTACTATAAGAGGGCAGTTGCAATTCCCCTTCTAGACCATCTACCATCAGAGATGAAAACATACTTCAATCCTGCTAATGATGCTGTCTTGTCCAGCCTCTTTAATCTTCTGCCTGAGCTGGTAGCCGTCGGAGAAAGAAATCCTGACATTGAAGCAGCGCTGGAGTTTTATGACAACGACCTGCCTTCTCCCCATGTCGTTGATGTTGAGCTTCTGCGATGGAAGAGAAAGTGGTGCAGCACTGAGGATGCCGACCTTCCCACCAGTGCAGTTCAGATACTCGCAGCAAGCGCTCGAGAGTTCTTTCCTAACATCCACAAATTGATCCGCATTTTGTGCACATTGCCCATAACGTCAGCTAAATGTGAGAGCTCATTCAGTAAACTAAGAAAGTTAAAAACATACCTGAGGTCGACCATGTCAAGCGAGCGAGAGTCTGGGCTGGCGTTGACGAACATCAATTACCACCGAGACATCAAGATCGAGGAAGTGATAAACACGTTCGCTCAACGGCAACCAAGGCGTCTTCTGTTTGCGTAGCGTAAACGCCAAAGTCTTGTACCTACGTAATGTAAGGATTTTAGAGCAACCGTTTTCGTTGGAACCAATTTGGAACCCCCCTCCTAGAAATCCTGGCCACGCCCCTGGCCTTATACCGTGATAACAGCCTTTGGGATGCGGACGTAATACCACTCACTTTTGGAGTTTATCAGTTCACTCTTTTTAACCTTATTTATCATAAAACATGATATCGAAGATACGTTACCAGGATTCATAATAAACAATATATGTAAAAGTGGTCTCTGGTAAAACGATGTAAAAAAAAAAAGTGTAAGCCTTCGACAGTCAGTCTACTGTCTTCGACGGATAAAATAAACCGTAAAGAAAAAATTAAATATGGAGAGTACTGACTTGTTGATTTGCCTTTTGCATGAAAACTGAATACAGAAAACATATGGCGCTAGGATGATCCACCTTCTAAGATCTTCCTCCTTTCATGTAAACAGCACCTTAAGTCACAATGTTTCTTACGTACAGATCACATTGTAAAAACTATATAATAGAATTATTTTAATGCTTAATTAAGGGTGGTTATTCAGTGTCCATCGCGCGCCTATTTACAAGTGCACTTACAAGTAAAGGAGATGGTTTTTCGCAAGTGCGCTCAATCTCTCTTTTCCCTATAACCATGGTACGATGTCAAAACTTTACTAACCCTTTACAGTGTATGCCCTAACGGTGATCAGCATGAAATTTCTCCTTGTAATGTCCATGCTTATTGAACCCCCGAGGTCATGAGAATTAAGGATATGATCATCCTAGGTGAATTTTCTTGATAGTTAATAACTTCTCCCCAGTACTTTTACCAAAAACGTATGAGGACAAGGCAGGAGAATTTGTTCTCTGATATATGGAGTTAAAGGGTTAATAATAAATTGGTTTTTCACACGTGTGTAGCCGGAGTCTGAATGTCATATCACTTCAACTGTCGCATTACTAATAATACCCGTGTAAAATATCATTATTTTCCAGCTGGAGCTGGAGCTAATAAATTAATTCAACACCATGGTTTGATTTTGTTTAACATTTTTAAATGTTAAACAAAATTGTTAAATTGTTAAAACAATTAGATTATGAACTCGAGATTTCTATTATTTGTTAGAACCAGTTCTGTTTCTGTTTCATTTTCCCAACGAGTTAATAAATGAAGTATATTGATAAATTCTCTAAATAGCCTAAGCAAAAACCTTTAACATGTATAACAATGGATTTCTCCAGTTTCCATTTCTGCTCCACAGGAACCTTGTCAAAGTGTATTTTCGACGTATGACGTCGTAACATCTGACAAACAAATTTCATTTTCTTTGAGTGAAGATAGAGTTCCGTGATTTTGAGGTTCACTTTTCAATGTGAGATTCGTCGAAGCAAACCACTGAAAACTCATCAAACGTAAGAGAACAGTATCAAGACACCAAAGGTTTGAGGTAAGCACAACTTTACATGTTTTGCGTGTGAACTGTATGGCTCACGTAATTTAGCAGTTTTGAATTGAGCGAAAGAACATAAACAACTTAGTTAGACAATCTTGGGTTAGTATCTTTTTAGCGGTAGGTTGATTTTTGTAGTCTTGTGTTTCTGTTTTGTCTGACTGGTAACCGAATGGAGATGAAGCTCGATAAAAACGTGTTAAGTATTTTATAAACTAGCTAAACACGATGTTCCCCGTGCATTTGTTACACCGAGAGTTGGGAGATTTTTTTCTCTCAATTATTCCACGAGCGCGCGTTGGATATGAGATGATAGATAGCCAACGAGACACTTTAAGCGCCGAGTTGGCTATAATCATTGCATATCCAACAAGCACAAGTGGAATAATTGTTTTTTGATAACACTCAAGAAACATTTCTAGATATGATCTTGCTAACTTCTCTTTACGACAGTTTAATGCTTGCTATTTCTCGGGTATGGTATAATGGCTCATATACCAGTGGCAGCTAAGCCGATCAAATTCCTGAAATTGCTTTATACAATAATCCAGTTTTTAATAAAATAATATATATCATAAAGGGCATTTGCACGAGCGGAGAATATTTTCAAGAAAAATTAGATTTTTTCATGAAATGTTACCCGGGGCTTTCAATTTCCATGCAAGAAACCGAAACAAATCAATCGTGTTTTACGACGTCAAGCGTCGGAATTATTTATCTTGTGGTTGAACTGTTTCTCGGAATAAAGATTAACTGATATGCTTCGAAGCAAGTCACACAGAATTTATCATCCGCAATACATTGTTAAGACACTTGAAGTTTCCGCGAAGTATAAATATAAAACTTTTGCGGCTTTGTATGTGGACCGGTCTGGCGTACTTCACAGGTTAAAGATTAAGAAAGGCAGTAAAACGCGGCTAGACAAAGTTGACGTTTTTCTTCTCTGATTACGACTGAAGATGGCAATCTTACTAAATTGCTCAAGTTATTTTATCTAAAACTGTGCGCAAATGGAAATTCGTTGAATTTTGTTTCGTGGGTTGAAAGTTTGATCAAGGAAATGTAATGTGAAAAAGAAACATTGCTGTCGTTTATTTGTCTAAAAGCTAATTTATGTACATGTACTGTAAATTGAACTCTGTCGTACCGAGAAACTCGCATGCAAATGACTGATGCTAATTCTACAGTTTGAGCGAAACGAAATGCCTCCAAAGCAAACCAGCTTCATTTGAATCTGTCTTGAAATTTTCTGGACCGGCCTGGTTTAATGTCGTGTTCGTTACGTGAGTTAGGTTTTGTTTGATTTGACCAAAACCGGATTTGCGAATAAGCCGAATATTCTGATAACAAGAATTCCGTGGAATGTATCTCTGCCTTTTTTACAACACCAGATCCAGCCTGGGCGATGCGTTGAGTTTCCAGGACTCGCATTATTAATTAAAAGTATATTTTCACCTGTGACGTCGTAAAATGTGGTAAATATTTCGGCGCGTTTTTTTTATTGTGAAGGTTCAATGTTGGCTTCATCTCAGAAAATAACTCCCAATAAAGACTTCGGTGTCTTGGAATGAAAATATAGTCATTACAACGCTTTTGAATTTCCATTATTCAATGAGAAGTTTGTCGAGACAAATTCATTCGTGTTTTTAGTAAATTAATTTATTGACGTCCTATAAGGTGATAATTTATTTCGGTTTCTGTGAATAAAGAAATAGTTGCGGTACTTTCTTTTTTGAAGCTCGCTTTTCAGTGTTAAATAGGTCGAAGCTAATCACCACTGAACACTGAGAGCTATATAACTTAAGTAATCTAACAGATCGAGAAAAAGATAACAACAAACCGTTTAAATTTAGACGGACAGAGGATGGATATCTCACCAAACTGTGCTAATTTTGTTATCTGAGCTAATAGCTGCTATCTTGCCTACTGATCGGGGAGGGTGAGGGGGAGAGATAAAAAAATGGAGGACTTTCCCTCTTTTGTCCACTTATTTTTCCTGGCTCACCCTCCCCCTCCTTAATTATCACTCCATCTAAGCAGGCTATGAAACTGAATGCCTTCTTGTTTCCAGAATTAGAAACTGTTCACACAAGCATAATTCGCAACAAAATTTTGCTAAAAAAAGAAAAAATCCCTTGCTGTCATTTGGTTGACTATAAAAGGAAAGTTTTACCCCGTGAATTAATTAGGGAGAAACTAATATGGACTACCGATTGATGAAGCTTGCATTAAAGCTTTTTGCCGAACGTAAGAATTCCACAAATGGACGTGACGCTACTCAAACGTGTTAAAAACGTGCATACACGATCCTTGCGTGCGAGGAATCCCAACGTAGGATCATAGGATTGCGTTTCCCACCCTGAATACAAATATACGTATAACCAAAGACCAACACCCGTGAAAAATAAAAAAAACAAAACTTATGGCGTTGGCTGAGGAATACGTGGCCTCAAGTAAAGTCATTCGAAGATATCGGGACCGTCATGGAATCCCAGTTTCTCTTCATTAGAAGCCATTTAGTTCATAATTACCTTGTATGAAGAAAGTGAAAAGTGTTCAATTTACCTTTAACCATGATTTTGTCTTATGCTATTGCTAATTTTGTAGGTATAAAATTATTATAGTGCGTGACTGAAACCAGCAATTCTGTTCGTCCTTTTGTGATCTTTAGTAAGCGCCGCGGTTTCAAACATTTTTCGTCGGTTATCACGGGAGAAACATAACCGTGTAGTTAGGACGTCAATTAAGGGTGACGAAAAAACTTTTCTGTGTCAGAAAATGCATCCTTTATCTAAGTAGTGAACGTGAAATCCCAGAAAAAATATGCGAGCACAGACCCCTCCTTTGCACCCCGAGTCTTGCTCTAGCGTCTAAGAGGATTTTTAATGATTGTCTTCTGTTCCTTGGGTCTAGTCAGTAAGTTGCTTGTCCGTGAGGTTAGTTGAATATTTTGCCTCTTTGAAACATAACCGTACGGTTCTTGGAAAAAAAAAAAACAATAAATGCCGGAGTGACTAATGTGGGCGAATAAAATTTTCTCCTGTAGCTAGCCACCTTGACGAGTCACGTAATGTAAATCATACCCTGGGCTTCTGAGGTAGGTATTAATTTCTTTCACTGTATTCATATTTTAGCCGAATGAGCTTAGCTAGAACGGGCTTTTTCGGTCTCTTTGGCCTGGGTGAGGAGGGGGTGGGAGACGAATTCCCCACCCTTAATAACTCCGAGAGTATTAAGAGTAAAGTAGTGGAACTTGGAGTGTGAATATTGCTGACTTCACATGATGTTACATTGCGTCATAATTTCCCGAAGGCGTCCATCTTGGTCCTGTTTATTTTTCTTCGCCCCTAGAACTCATTGATCTTTTGCTTCATACAGACCTTTCTGTTTTAAACTGTTTTAATGCAACAACATTAAATTGCAAACTAAACGAACGTGCAAAAATTCGCTCCATAGCATTTTGAGGAGGACACTTGCAACATTTATGGCGAGAAGTTCAACCAAAGCTGCAAGTGAAAGTGACGTCACACCAGCTGGTGAGGAAACGCTGGATTTTGATGACGTCACCTTAAGAGGTGAGAAGAAATATGTTCCTTCTTTTTTCAGAAGACTGTAGAGAGCCGCCTCAGTATTAATCCTTCCTGGACCGCCTGAAGTGCAGGCGTATATTGGGCAGTGGGTGTCGAAAAAGGCCAGAATTATAGCCAAAACGATAGGTTTTTATATTCTGTCAGTATTTTTCATTTAAACGAAATAAATTTTTAATATGAATAGCAATTGTTCTTTTCATTTTGCTGTGAGTCCACTTGGCTAAAAAACTCCAATTTGAAAAGCAATATGTTATATGAAAAAATATTTCAAGGTATTTGCGTGGACTTTTCTAGCTAAAGCGATGATGCAAAAACTTCCTTTCCTTTGCGTGTTTTAAGTCTCTACTCAACCAGGAATTACAGACACTCTAATCTGACTGTTCGACACTCAAAGACCTATGGGTAGATTGCTACGAGTGAGCGATTGTGGTTTCGTTCGGGTGGAGAAATATTAATTAGTTATAGACATTGCGCACAAACCAACAAACGATTTTTTCGACATTTTTTTTTTTTTTTTTTGCTTACCCCTTGTTTAATCTCCTTTTTTAAACAGCAATTTTCTTGCAGGTCACAGACGAGTGTTTTAAATCGTAACATATTTTGCCATAAAGTCAGTTTTCAGACACCCTGGAGGCCGTTTCTTTCGAAATATTGGCAAAATATATTTCCCTAACCGTGAAATCAGCCTTGCTCTTTTCTGTATTATTCATATGCAAATGCTGGTTTGTTTTTTTTTTTTAAGGTTTCCACTTTTTCTTCAAAGCGATTCCTCAATCCCATACTAGTACCAGATTGCTCATTTTTTTTTTATCGGAGAGGCGAATAAGCCCCACTTTCCCTCCCCATACTTTACTTATTTACACAAAATTACAACAATTTAACACTTTCACTATGCTTCGTGCAAGCCTTCCTCACCCCAACTCGCTTCCCTATCCCAAATTTCAGGCGATGAATGACACTTTTCATTTGCCTTCTTTTAGCCATAGCAGAGGTTTACAACACTGAAGGTAATGAGAGACACGGAGAGGATGATTTCACCAACGCAATTCACTTCTACACGGAAGGAATTCAAGTGAACTGCAAGGATGAAGAACTGAGGGCCGAACTGTACAGCAACAGGGCGGAGACCTATTTTTGTTTAGGTTAGAACTTTCTAATTGTTTAGGCTTTTCCTAAATAAGATATTTAAATGTTGCAAATTTAAAGAGCACTTTGCATTGAAACCTCTCCGCTCTCTTCTTCTTCAGGAAATTATAATGATTCGCTGAATGATGCTAAGTTTGCTACTGACTTACAGCCATCATTGGTGAAGGCGATCGTGAGAGGTAAGATTTCTAAAAAATTTACATCTCGTTTTACCGAGACGGCGGTAGCTAGCCAGAGTGTGCTGTGACAAATTTCAAATCTTAAACACCGCTAAATGCTACGTGTGCTGGAAATTTGCTTTGCACTTATAACAGATTAAGTTCGCATCACAAAGTTTAAAATACTTCTTCAGTATAGGTGTCATATGCAAAATTTTAGTATTTTGACTTTAAAGAAGTCTTTGGAGTCAATTGCGGTTAAGCATACCCGTGATAACACACCAAAGGTGTTCTTGCCTTGGGTGTCCTCAGAAGAGTCCGTTAGGGTGAATATTGTACGAGCCACCCTACTTTTAAGAGAAAATAATACCAAACTGATATTATTCTGTTTTATTAGGAGCAAGTGCCTGTGTTCAGCTGAATCAGTTTGAGGAAGCCATCAAGTGGTGTGAAAAAGGATTAGCAGTATCCTTTATTACAGATGCTACAACATACTGAATATTGATCAAATTCAAACTTTATTATTTTCCTTCATTCCTGATTTTAGGTGCCATCTTATGCAAGACTTATCAGAACAAATGATTCCTTTGTTTTTTCATGAATATTTCAATGTTTCTGTTCTCCAAAACTCTCGAAGAGGAAACCAAGCAAACAAACGGGCAAGAAGTTAAGACACCTCACCCATATGATATTTTGCTTCGGTTTTTCGGTTTTATCAACTATTGATATTTTTACAAATATCGTGGAAGTCTTGACTCATGTAAGATTGACAACAACAACCAGACGTTGTTGGACTTAAGGAAACGGTCTGTCAATAAACAGAACAAGCTACAAGATGCAGGCGCAGAGGACAATGCAAATGAATCTGACTTCACAACTGCTACTGAGAAAACACTGAAGACTGATGATGAAACAACTTTAAGAGGTACGAAGTTTTAGTGTTGATAAGGGGCTTAAGACAGATTGATTGGGAAGCTGAAGGTCTCAGACGAAAAAGTTCTTAAGGAGTTTTCATGCTATTCTGTTGAAATGAGAGGGGGGGGGGGGTGGATTGAGGTCGGCATATTGTCAGTCTGTCTGATTGGAAAACATTATGACCCCATCCCATCCCTTGGCCGTCAGTCATGTTGGCAATAAAACCTAGTTTGTGAGGGCTTCGGAAATATGGCCCCAAGAACCAAAAAAGCCCCGAAGAGAGCCAATAAGATTGCCCGAAATTAAGGAGGAAAAGTACCTTAGAATGTTTCTTTCAATGACCTACGATACAACGAAATTGTATAAGTGAGAAGAAAAAAAAAATCATCGAAACTGCCATAGTAGCACCTTTACTGGAAAACATCTAGTAGCAGCTTCTAATGAAGGCAATGTTTGAAACTTTATTAAGAACTAAATGTAAGATACCTTTTAATTTCCTTCATTTTAGCAAAAGCAGAGCTCTTCAAGGATGAGGGCAATGATGAATTCAGAAAGAAAAATTTCAGCAATGCCATATTGCTTTACACCGAAGCAATGAAAGTGAACAGCAAGGATGAAGAACTGAAGGCCAAACTTTACAGCAACAGAGCAACAGCACGCTTTATTTTGGGTGAGAAATTTTTAGGTTTTCAGAACGTTGGCAAGTTAGTGTGTTCCCATAAATTTACCTTAATCATGCGCTCAACAACACCGTATATTTCTTTTCACTGATTTTCGCGCAGGTAACTTCCATGATTCACTTAGTGATGCAAAGGCTGCCACGGACTTACAACCGTCTTATGTCAAAGCGATTGTTAGAGGTAAAGAATCACTTAAGCGAAACTGTGAGAAATTAACGTTTTGATTCTTGCGAAAGACAATAAACTTCTAGCCGGAGGTGTGCTTTATATTTAATTTAATATCCTTTCCAGTATTTTAAAAATGTCTGCTGTTCATACTTAATGTAAATTTAAACATCGTAACTTGTCATCTAACCTTGAGGAAATGTCACCACAGGCAAAAAAAAAGAAAAGGAAGACCTAGAGCTTCTCCGGTTTTTAAAAAAAGTTTTTAAGCAAAAAATATACAGTTATTATTTAACAGTAATAAGAAAAGCAATGATCAGACTATAATCAGGTAAAATATTTGTGAAGTCTGTTGATTGCAGAGATTTCTGCGGCAACCAGTTTTTGTGTGTTTGTCATCAAGAAAGAGAAAGTTTTGCTACAGTACTTATCGTATTTTAGAACTCAAATTCGTGGAGGTAAAAAACCTTCCGTAAAATCTTAATTAGACGAGCATTAATGAAACTATAATCAGGTTATGTTCACTGATTCAGTTGTTAAGTCTGTTGATTGGCGATATTTGGGAAGGCAACCAACTTTTTCATGTGTGATTTTGTATGTATATAACAAAGAAGGGATAGTTTTGCCAAGTAGTTATCTTCCTTTATAGATAATTCGTGGAGGCATGATACTGATCTAACATGAGTGAACTAAAATGCTAAACTGTTATAATTTTGTGTTATTAGGAGCAAGTGCCTGTGTTCAGCTGAATCAGTTTGAGGAAGCCATCACGTGGTGTGATAAGGGATTAGCAGTATCCTTTTCAAATTAACTTTACAATTGCCCGTTCCGAAGTTCATAAAGGGACTGGGCTCTAGTTTAACATTGTTCAAATTGCGTCATATGAAAACAAAAGAACCCCGTCGCCAGAGAGATCACATAAACTGACTAATTTTAACGTGATCCGTTCTTTTGATGGACTCCAATTTTTGATTAAATAAAAATTTAAAAACTCATCCCCAGTTTGCATTTGAAAACATGAACGGGCAATAGCAGAAACTTGACTACTGGCAAGGATCAACTTATTTAACAGAAATAAGTGGACTGTGACGTCGTTTACTATATCGTTTACTTTCTTTAGAGCAGTGGTGGGCCAAGAGGGATCCAAATACTGACAACGAGGACATTGATATTTGGACATTTACAAGTGACTCTCTTAATTTTAAAACCATTTTATCACATCGCAGCCTTTTAAAATATTCGTTTGCACCTGTCTATACGTCTTTGAAGTTTTAGTCTTCAATTGTCTTAAGGTGGGGCTCTACCTGAATTTGAGTGAAATTTGAAGAGGTTTTAAGAATGGATAGAAGAAAGAAAATGATTTTTGGAACACTAACAGACAGTCGACAACCACGCAAGAGCACCCCAGGTTGCTAGTGGACTAACTTGGTATCCGTCTATTAATTATTAACTACAAATTCTAATTTTAAAACTTCACTAAATCTTCAACATTCCTTATTTCTTTTAATTTTACCAATCCTTCAAGAAAAATTATTTCCTTCCAAATATACCTAAAAATCACCCAAAAATTCATAAAACACCCCAAATCATTAATTTGTGCTATAAATGGAGGGTTTTTGTATTGCTTGAAATGCAAACAAGATATTTTCATTTGACCGATTTTAAGCGGCGTGAAAATGGCTTTTAGGTGAACCCCCACCTTAAATGAAAGAGCGAAATGTGTTAGGTCAGAACATAGCTTGGCACACTGATCCTCTTAAGTGGCATTTTGAAAGCAAGTGTCAGACCATATTAGGAAATGGTTTAATCGAGATAATGACCACTCACTATTCCCTGTAAGGGTTTTTTTTTTAAATCCTTTATAGCATTTGTTTTTCATGCATTGAAAATCTTGACTAAAGTAAGATTGACGACAACAATCAGAAGTTGTTGGAATTAAGGAGCAGGTGTGTGAGCGAGCAAAACAAGCTGCAAGCTACTGGAGAAGAAGCAGCGAAGGATCCGTCTGAAACGCAAACAGTAAGTTTGATAAACAACAATTTAAGTTTTATTAAGTGATCATTGATTATTGAAAACAAATTTAATTAGCAACGCTTATGGAACAGTTGAGTGGATTGAGTGTAGTAAAACCAAAACAAAAGCAATTACTCTGGCTAATCACAACAGCACAATGGACCAATCAGAATTCGAAGCAAATATATGTAACCAGCACCGAGCGCGGGAAAACGCATGCGGGCAAGTTACAATTGATTTTGGTTTAGCTTCCATTGATTGAAAAAATGGCGGAACTTTGGAAAGGAAATTACTTTCGATACTCAATTTAAAATCAGTATGGAAACATGTTGAATTACGAAGTTTTGGTTGACTCCCTGAATGTAGCCTATACAAATATGTTCAGCATCCAGATAAGAGAATGATGTTTACAATTTATTGAAAACGATCGGGTGATCGAAATTTCTAACTGCTGGATCTGTCGGCGTCTCTTAACTCAATAAAAATAGCAATACTTATAACTATCAGTACAAGTGGAAACGAAGGAATAGGAAAATTAGGTGTTTGTGTATTGGTAAAGTGTTTATTAACAATGCGTCCAGAATTTGGTTAACGTTGTTTAGAATTTTTCTGAAAGTTCGGAGATATCAGCGCCATTTCAAAAGGGGCGTGTGGTTATCGTATTGCAGTGCTAAATATCACCATCCTTTGTGTATTTATGTCTATAACAAAAGCGATGTTAATACACCTTTAAAGGAGTCTTGAGTGAGTTAAGAGAAGGTCTCCGTAAGGACGTTCTGGTCGCTCAGACTTGAAAAATAGATTTGACTTATTTTTTGTGTGTTGCAAGACTTTCACGTTCTAATACTAAAACCAGAATCCGCTTGATCGGACACTTTACGTTTTACGAGTTTTAAAGGAGTTTTTCCTCATCCGAGAGAATCACCCCTGAGGGTTTATGTCGAGGCTTAAATTTAGTACAACTTTAAACATGAATTTTACAAGAACTAGCAAACTCTATCAGAAACAAAAATCACAGTCAGTTATATTAAATCTTCATAATGACCTGGTTAACACTGCACCAAAAAAGGGATTTACAAAAGTAGCAAAACGGTAGCAAATGTGAAGTAAATACCATATTTAATCAAATTTAGTCATATTTGCTCAAAAACCAAACTTCATGTTTGAACGAGATTTGCGTATAAAGCATTTACACTATATTTACACACCGTTGCAAAAGTGAGAAAGATTTATACATTTGAAACAACTTTACTTTTACAGCAAATGTGAAGATAATACACACTTTTGCTTCAACAAAACATAGATTTACATGGGTAGCAAGGTAAAAGAGTGTGTTTGTTCCACTTTGGCCATATTTGCACACAAATCAAATATCGCGTTTGCAAGACATTTACAAGCAAAGCAAACTTGGTAAATACCACATTTATGCAATATCCACACACCGTTGGAAATGTGCAGGAAGTACGCATTCAAGACAACTTTACCTCTTCGGTAAATATGAGTAACACAACACATTTGCTCCAAGGAAAATGGATTTACGTAGTTAGCAAATGTGGTAAAATATCATGTTTGCTTAATTTTGGTCATATTTACGCATAAATCAAATCTCGTGTTTGCACGACATTTACAAGCAAAGAAAAACCGGTAAATATGAGTAACACCACACATTTGCTCCAAGGAAAATGGACTAACGTGGTGAGCAAATGTGGTAAAATATCAAGTTTGCTTAACTTTGGTCATATTTGCGCATAAATCAAATTTCATGTTTGCACGAAATTTACAAATATGAGTAAGAACAGACGTATGCTCCAAGAAAAATGGATTTATATGCATACAAAATTAAATTTTATGTTTGTGCAAAGGAGGAAAATAACTCATTTACTCAACATTTAATTACATCTATTAGAAAATGTGACAGACATACACATTTGAGACAACTTCACTTCTGAACAAAATCATTAAGGACCATATTCACCAAAATGTTTATTCTGTGATCACAAACATCGCTAAAGTTAGTTACATGTATTTCTGTCAGTACTTTGGCAGTATTATTATTATTATTATTATTATTATTATTATTATTATTACTACTATTATTATTATTATTCAACAATGATTTAGATAAACATATACAGGCAAAAACTAACGAAAGAAAAGTCCTACGTTTCGGCGACATCTTAGCGCCATTGTCAAGGGAAACTAAAATTAAATATGCGATTGCAAGAGTACTGAGAGTTCAGAGTCACTTATTTGCATAAGTTAGACAAAGACCTTAGCGCAAATAGAGTCTGATTGCACATTTAAACATGGTCGTAATTGTTTAATGAGTAACATCTCATTAATGAGACAATCAAACTTGTTCTGGCATTTTTTCAACACCTTGAAACAATTGCGAAGGTCATCTGGAATCCTGCCTGCGTGTCTATTGTCATAGTGTTTGCGCACTGACGAGGTCTTACTTCTATGTCCATCAACGCGTGCGAACAGATGGCCACGGGTGTATCCGACATAACCAGCATCGCACTGGTCACACTTGAAGTTATACACAACGCATTGTTGATCAATGAGCTGAGGCTTAGGTTCGCTTGTCGGGAACTCCTGGGCAATCTTGCGGCTCGTAAACACTGGTTGGACAATAGTCTGGAGCTTCACACTGAGATCTTTTAACTGTGTCTTCACGATATTAGCAGACTCCTGGCCCGATTTGTCTACAGCTAGGGACTTTCTCAACACCCTCAACCACGCCCACCCCGCCATCAAGTTCACTATGGAGGTAGAAAATGATGGAATGCTCCCCTTCCTTGGTATTCAACTTCTAAACCGGGCGCCCCGTATTGAAACTAAAGTGTTCGTGAAGCCAACAAACAGTGGTCTGCTTCTCCATTACCACAGTCATGTTGATAATAGGTACAAGCGCGGCCTATTGACAACTATGCTTGACCG